>NC_074702.1:29185750-29343250 GCF_029448725.1 Salvelinus fontinalis | reverse complement strand
CTGCAAACCCCCACTTAACGTTTCCCGAACAGTGCAGCAACGCTAACCAACCAGGCTGCCCTATCTTGCATTACAATCGATCAAATGTTTATGTTATTTGATTAACTCATGACCTTAGAAAGGAACTCAGTCTGCGTTGAAGGGTAAGGGAGTCATCAAAACTCAAATAAACCATCATGCCAAATTTCCCCAAAAGTCCCCAAATACTTACACAATACCCTATTACCCTACCGTGTCACCCTACCCTTAAAGTAGGTCCTTCTAGCTATGCTAGAAGAATAACATTCAAACCATGTCCTTCCAAATGACTCTTTAAGGACAGAACCCTCATGAATATCCCACTAGTATATTGATTATTGACTATTAGTAGGATGCCCAGGACGGCTCGGTCGACATACAGTGCACTGCACACACCCTCCAGACTCAGCAGCAGGACACGAATGACTGCAGATGCAGTGAGGACGGGAGTGAGCTAGCTCCTCTGCACCAAACTCTGGGTTGGGCCACAGCTGTATCTACACTCCTAGAAAAAAAGGTGCAATCTAGAACCTAAAGGGGTTCTTTGGCTGTCCCCATAGGAGAATCCTTTGAAGAACCCTTTTTGATTCCAGGTAGAATCCTTTTGGGTTCCATGTAGTACCCTTTCCACAAAGGGTTCAACATGGAACTCAAAACGGTTCTACCTGAAACCAAAAATGGTTCTATTTGGAAACAAAAAGGGTTCTCCTATGGGGACAGTTGAATAACCCTTTTGGGACCCGTTTTTCTAAGAGTGTACCTTGTCCCATCATGACCAAGCAAGCCTTACCTAAACACCTACACCCTTACCCTTTCCTATACCCTTCCTCTACGCCTTACCACTCTAAGGAGATCGCCAAGCGTACAGCTCTCTGCCACTGCAATGATTTATCTCTACACCACCTACACCAATATGCCCTTCCTTTACACTGTATATCACGTCCCTTTCTTCCCTTCAATGAGAGAGGTGGTGGGGGATATCAAGGAGTGCTCCCCCATGCTCCTCAGTCCCTGTCCAGTGAGCTCTCCCTGATATCCCCCACCACCTCTCTCTGTACCCCATAGGGATGAATACCTATACCTCCCCCCTGTCCTGTCATCCCATCTGCCTCCTATCACTGTGGTAACCAATCCCCAAGAGCAGAGGCAAGCAGGGGAAACAGGAGCCATGGCAATGTGAGCTCAGGTCATTATCCCACAACAGGATACAGCCCTCGCTCTCTCTCTCTCTACACTTGCAGATCAGTCACAACTCACCCCCCCCCCCCCCCCCCCCCCCCCGCCGCCCTGCACCCACCCTCCCTCTGTCCTCCCCCTCCTTTTCGCTATGGCTCATGTGTCTGAAGGTGAAATGTGTGCAGCCATCTTCACTTGCTCTGCTCTCCTCTCCCATTTCTCTTTCTCACTCACTCACTCTCTCTCCCCCCCCCCCCCCCCCCCTCTCTCAGCATCATTAGGTTACCCCATCACTGACCGTACCAGAGCAACTATACACACATTCGCCACATCAGCAACCTCAATTGCTCACAATTGATGTGACAAATGAAATAGGCTGTCTGTCTGTCTTCAGTACCCCTGACACTTCGCCTCAGTGTTTGCTTGCTAAAACATCCCTTTCTGCGTGACTCCCCGAGTCCGCCAATCACAGCTTTTTAAAGGGAATTTCCACTCAACAGGCACCGCCCCCATTTTGACGCGGCAGCCTGCGGCCTTGGGGGCAGGCAGTTGGCCGTGCCACCACACAGCACGTCAAGCGCCAGATCTACTTCGCAGAATGTCTTGTATGTTGTCAAATAATCATAGGGGTGAGATGGGTTAAAGTAAAGAACATATGCCTTCCAATTATTTGAAAATGTAATTATTATCAGAGGTCACACACATATTTTATTTGCGCGCTGGATGAGGAACCCCACCCCCTGTCTCATTTACACATAGGCTCCACTGGCTGATCTAACTTTACCACGGAAGTGGTTCGTGCGTAAGCACTTTTTGCACTCCATCCCATTTGACGCAGTGCCTGTTGCTACGGATGATTCTCGCATCCTCATGAATAGCCTATCACCAACGACTGCTTCATTTCTCGCCGCTCCACAGCAGACTTCGACCGGGAGAAATGGCTCCAAGGCCCACCCAGGTCATAGATGGAGATAGCTGACATCATTCGTGCCTGCTCTGTCGGTGTCTCTTCAATCATGCTCGGTAACCGTGGGCGATCCAGCTTCATCAGCCACTGGGATTTTGTGGTATCATGTCATCAAATGAATTCAACACCCAGAACCGAGTCGGGGATTAAATCTTAAACTCTCATGTACGCAAGATAAATGATGATCAGAAATTGCGCAACAGTCGCAGCATCACCTCGAAATGCTCCTGCAGAACTATTCATAGTCAAGTTATTATTGGCTTTACAAAACAGTGAAAATATTGGTGTTATTGTGGCTTTATTTCAAACGATCATTTATTGAGACGTGCTATTTTCCAAAATATCATCCAGCGCCGGGCCGCATCCCCCATTTGACGCAGTGAGGGAGTCAGCACTTCGTGTGCATTCTATTCACTTACTAATCCAGTTCCAAATGTGTCATAACCCAGCATTCACAGGACATCTTTTTAATCTGTCGTGTGTATTCACTGTCAACGATTATCGCGTCCCTGTTGTCACAAATTAAAGGGGGAAAAAGGTTGGCGAAGCACTTATTCCTGGTAACCGCATTATGACGCATGGGCCACCGAGGCTTCAGTGCGCTCAGGCATCGCATACCATATCGACAGACGCATATGTCCTCAGTAGCCGGGTAGACTAGGATAGGGTTTCCTATGTCACACTAGCTGTCTATCGTCAAATGTTGCGTAGACGTAGTGACCTGCACTGTCGCAGATTTAAAGAAGTAGACAATTGGGTCGCGATGATGCGAGGATAATTTACATGGGCAATAGGGGGGAGGGGATACTGTATTCATGCACCCATTCGAAAACACAGCCACACATTCTAAAATCATCAGATACAGGCTAATAATAACGACACGTGAATAACAGAACATTGTGTCTCATTGAAATCTCTCAGTGACATGCCAAGTGAAGCCTATACGCAGTGGTCTCGCTCGCTCTCTCTCTCTCTCTCTCTCCCTCTCTCTCACGAGAGCCGGCTGTCAGAATAAACCGATTACCATGGCAAGGTTATAGACGAAGTGTCACGATATGCCTAATATAGCCCATAGCCTATATTAATGCATATGGCAAACCCCTGAATGAGACCATTCAATCATATTTTATCACTAACTTGTTCGTTCCATAGTGTATGAGAAACAAAAGAAACAGCAGCAAATTACAGTAAATGACATTAAATTATTCCATCAGCAGATTCTGACCAATTCATTGTCAAATTTAAACCTTACAACTGCAGTAGAAATTACAGAGAGCTGTTTTGTGCCTGCTCTAGCCTACTTGTCACATCAATTTGTCGCAGTCTATGAGACCGTAGACTATATAGCCTAAAAAAAATCCGCATTGGAGTCAATGTCACTCAAATATTTCCAGAGGAGAAAAAACATGACGCTGCAGTATGGTGCTCTTCCCCGTCAGCATCTGGGGTTTTAAACAGTTAAGGCATTTTATAACTTTAATTTATCATAAGGCAGTTATAAAGTTGGTAGACGCCGGGCTTACCCCCATGTTGGCGCAGTCAGGCTTCTCTCCTCAGGTGATGCAAAGCTTGAGAGGTGTCAGCCCCTCAGGTGGAATTATATCAAAATGGTATTGCCTTTTAAAAACGTAAGAAAGATTTCTATTCAGTTATTCAGGTAAAAACGAAAGAAAGCGACAAAGACGTCAGTCAAGCAAATTTCTATAAATTGGTTAATTGATTAAATAAACAGATTGTCTCTAACCTCCAAAAGGTTATAGTATTTCCCCCCTCCACCTAAACGTCTTTCAAATGAAATGTTGCGGTCTCAAGCAGAGCATCACGCGAGGATGCGGGTCCTTCTCTTGCTCTCTGATAGTTGCGGTAAAAGACCGGTGAAACTAAGAAGCCGCACTGCTCTGGTATTTTAGGATTTGATCTCCTTCCGCGGCTCTGTTGGCTGTCGCAGTACTTCCTTCTCTACACACTACCACTCCGCCTATGGAAGAAGCGCCGGTGGGTGTGAGTGATCGCAGCGCCCCATTCTAGCAAAGCTGATAAACCTTGGACCTCGTAAACCCGCCCAATGACCACTGAATTGGCCAATAGGAATTCCGAGCAACTATTTGATGACAGGCAATCTAGCCAATCGTCACAAGTACGTAACACTGGCCAATAGAAGGCCTAATCTGCCCCTCCTTCTTTACTGCAGAATTCCAAGGCCGTTAGCCATCAGCATCCTGAGCCCCTAGGCCGAAATTTTGTGTAAATGGACGTACAAGGTTAGATACTATTGTCGTGGTTGTCTTGTATTCATGTAACTTATTTATGTTTTAGAAATTGATGGCATTGTGTGCTGTATTGCATGTGATAATCACCCCTGTCTTTCTGGTCGTGTTGGTCACTGTGCACTTCAATGCCTCCCCTAGGCCTGCAATTACACAGCAGACGATGGAGAGAATAGGCTACACTGATAGAAGATAATAGACCTAGGTCCTATAATTAAGATGTCACAAAGGGCTTATACAGAAATCAAGCCTAAAACCCCAAAGAGCAAGCAATGCCGATGTAGATGCACAGTGGCTAGAAAAAACTCCCATGAAAGGCAAGAACCTAGGAAGAAACCTAGAGAGGAACCAGGCCAGTCCTCTTCTGGCTGTGCCGGGTAGTATAGAATCGAATAGATTTCAGAATAATATTCCGATATCAGACAGTAAGTATGGATAGGCTATGACTGGTCTCAAACCCATTTCTCAGACAAGCAGATTCTCTCCATATGATAGTGTATGTCTCACGCTTTAAGGAACATGGAAATAGCCTATTTACTGTATGGTGTGTGTGTGTGAGTCGACAGATGTGGACGAGAAGAGTTGAAAACAAACAACAAAACTAACAACTGTCAAAATTAGAGTGAGAGATTATCAGTGGTGTCCAACTGCAACTGGGTTAAGCAAACCACTATCTGCATGTCTGTTACATATGTTGTATGTCTGCTTATCAGACAGACTACACCCATGTATCACTGTCTTCTTGTTGAAGTTAAAAAGCATTGTCTCTCTCTCTCTCTCTCTCTGAGAAAGAGTGAGACAAACAGACAGAGGTGTGGCACTATGAAGTACGCAGTATGAAGTTGCTAGAAATGGACTGAAAGAGAGAGGCCATGGGAAAGGAGAGAAACAGAGAGGAACTGACAGACAGATTGAGACAGCTGGCCTACGTGTAGAAGTGAGTGAGTTGCCATTGCAGGTCACGGATTTTCCGTGTGTTGTTTTACCCCTTAAATGTATTAAAGTGGAGAATGAATGCTGCAGTACACTGTCCTCACAGGTTGATTTGCAAGGGAAAGCACAGAGTCATGGTCCACCTTCCAAGTGTGATGCATAGCACTGCTGCCTCCACTGCCCCTCACAAGATGGCCGAAAGGATGACCAGAGAGAAAATTAACCACAAGAAATAAAGGTTTGACAAGGGTTAAATGAAGGTTATACGTCTTAACAAGGTGGTTTTCCAATTAATTCTCACTGATCTTTAGATAAGGGATGAACTTGACATGACACAGGCCCAGTGTCAGATTAACTACCAGTGGAATAACCTTTGTAGCTATGCCATTTCAGAATGCCATGTACTGTATGTCCTTGTGGTGATACTGCCTTCAGTGCCTTGACTAGCTCTGCTATTGAGGCAATAAAATATCCCCGTGATTTCCACAGATCAGGCTGAAATGAGGGAAAGGGAAAGGGGATACCTAGTCAGTTGCACAACTGAATGCGTTCAAACAAAATGTGTCTTCCGATTTTAACCCCTCTGAATCAGGGGGAGCGGTGGTGCACATAGATGACATGAAATAGGCCTTATATCAGTGTAGAGCAATGTAGTCTCACATTGTTTACTATTACCTTATTACCTCTGTTACTGTCTCTGTTTCAAATGATTAAAATAAATAAATTATTATTATCAAAGTAATTGTATATGTTTCTCTATGAAAGCACTTTTGCTCCCCAGGCAGTGTAATCTAGGGATGGTAAGAGATGTACAGTGCATTACAATTCCATACAGCAATATAGCACCGTGTCATCGCATGTATGGCTACTAATAAAGTTATTCAAGCTCCTTTCAAACAAAATGGCTGACAGCAGTATCCTTCTTTAACCTCTGCCATCCTGCTTCCGTGTCTCTCATTCCCCCCACTCTCTCCACCCCCCCCCCCCCCTCCCCCTCTCTCGCTGCCCTGCAGTAGAGGGAGGAGGAGGAGGGGGGAAAAAATCCCCAAATTCTCAGTCTCCATAGCAACAGTAGTCAGGTGACCTTGTCTCCGACTCATACTGCTGAGTCAGAGAAATTGAAGGATTGAACAAGATGGAGAACAGAATATAGTGAGACACACAGAGAGAGAGAGAGGGATTAAATGGAACCCACCGTCATTTCATTCTCTGATGCTGGATAATGTGCAAGCCTTTGATGTGTAAATAATGCAGTCATCCTATTTCTCCTCTACTCTTATGTCAGGCATAAGTGACATAAGCAGATTTTCCCCCTCTTTTTTTTTTTTAGGAACTCAGTCAGGATCTCAACTTACTGTTAAGAGTTAAACTGGTAGAATACACAAGGTGTAAGTTAGAAATGTGTTTCTACATCAGCAGTTTCCTCTTGTTTTCTCAGTCACTGACAGTCACTCAATTAGCCATGTTAGCTAACAATTTTTAGATTGGTAAATGGGTTTAGCCAGTTATCTAAACTTGTAGTAATCATGTCCGAATACCAACTGGGCTGGCAGGGCACGTGCCCAGGGCCCCTGACCTCCATGTGGGTCCCCATTGATTTTGTTAGTCACTCTCACACAGATATCATAAACATGGCATAAGTCATGGCAAAATGTGTAGAATTGCAGGAAATTAGCTTTAAAACCACAAAAAATGTAACTCCACCCCATGGGAAAATAAGTAGAAATTAGACTTAAAACTGCTAAAATGTCTCTCTGACCCATGGCAAAATAAGTAGAATTGTATGGAATCTGTTATAAAATTGGCAAAAGCTTTTCTCTGCCCCATGGCAAAATGTGTAGAATTGCACGAAATGAACGTTAAAACGTACATTTTTTCTCTGCTGGCAAGACGGGGGCCACAATGTTTTTATTCCCCTTGGCGGGGGAGGGCTCCACAACCAAATCCCACTTAGGGCCCCCAAAAGGCTAGAGCCGGCCCTGAATGTCAGTGTCTGATTGTTAAACTGTTACTAAAAGTAGCTTAGTCTTAGGAGTGGTTGTGATGGGTGGTCGTGATGAGTGGTTGTGATGTGTGGTCGTGATGTGCCTGTGTTTGTGTCTTAAGGAAAGGTTATGCAAATGTCATCCTACTGTATCTCTACATACCCCCTAATGTTAGTCTTGCATTGTTTAATGTAGTAGCTGTGTGATTGCATGTGAGAGAGAGGCTGAAGTATGTGTGGGAATATATGCATGAATCGTAGGTTTTAAAGAAGGGTTATAGAAATGTGTTCATTTGTTCAATGGTTTAAGTCAGGCTTCTTGAGAGAGAGCGAGGGAGGTAGAGAGAGAGTGTCGGTATGCGACAGGCAGGATGGGTGGAAATGTGTGATGCAGATGCTGTCATGGAGCATTTGTGAGTGTCATGGAGCATGTGTGTGAGGGTCAATATAGGATTCGGTGTGTGTGAGGGTCAGGGACAGGGTGTGTGTTTATGTTCTATGTGTGAAGCCGGCAAGGAGGATGTGTGAGTGTCATGGAGCATGTGGGAGGTAGAGTGTGAGGATGAGAGAAAGAGAGAGAGTGTGTGTGTGTGTGTGTTTGTCTCTGTGTGTGAAGGTGATCCTTGTTAATCCGGTTTTATAAATGTCTGACATAATCTATGTTCCACTCACAGCGTCCAGAACAGGAGGGGAGGAAGGGGAGGGGAGGAACAGAGGAAGAGAGAGACAGAGAGAGATGAACAAAAAGAGGAAGGGAGTGAGATCATACGGTACAAAGGACCGTGTCAAATGATGGAATGAATGAAAGAAGGGGATGACAGAGATACAGGGGTGGGCCAATAGAATAAATGTTCTTCTGCTTTTCTTTTTTGGGATGGAAAGAGCTTGTATGAAGGAACTGTTTGTAGGAAAGGATGTACACATACTTTTGACCATTTTTATTATTATTATTAAGAGATGGAGAGGAGGAGCACAAAAGACCCCACGAAGAATTATACACGGGATGAAGTAACACGGAAAGTGTGACATGAGACAGTTGAAATAGGGCTAATGTTGCCGGGGAACGAAAGTATCACAGGAGAGGGCAAAGGCCAAAAAAATGGGATGAGGAAAGTGGAGGAGTGGTGGAGGATGAGTGTGAACATGTGAGGGAAAAGACAGATGGATGACCGCTTGTGAGACGGAAGGAGTGGGGGACGGGGGATGGGGGACGGGGGGATTTCAGGAGGAGTTAAGGGTAAGATCTAAGGTGTCGATCGGATTAATAATGAGCTAAAAGACTCACAGGGTGAGCATGGCGCCAAACACATGCAACAGTAGCCTACTAGTCGATGTCTTCAAAAGACAGATTTAGACAAATTCGGAGCCAAATATTAACCCCCCTCTCTCCCCCCTGCTGCTAAACTCTACATCTGGTCCCAGACATTTTCCCCACCTCCCTCTCTTCTCTCCCGTCTCTCCCCCTCCCCCTCTCCCTCCTCCTCTCTCCTGTAGCTGTCCTTTCAGAACCACCACTGCAGCAAAAGGAGCACAACTCAGCTGTACTCACTCATCCCGGCTAGCTTCCACTCCCTGTCTCTCTACTCCAATCTCTGCAATACTGACACTTAACTGACTTTGGTGTGACTTGACTAGCACAGTGCATTCTGTAGGTATTCAGACCCCTTGACTTTTTCCACATTTTGTTACGTTACAGCCTTATTCTAAAATTGATTACAATGTTATTTTCCATCATCAATCTACACACAATACCCCATAATGACAAACCAAAACTGTCTTTTTTTAATTTAGAAAATACTAAACTGAAATATCACATTTACATAAGTATTCAGACCCTTTATTCAGTACTTTGTTGAAGCACCTAGGGCAGTGATTGCAGCCTCGAGTTTTCTTGTGTATGATGCTACAAGCTTGGCACACCTGTATTTGGGGAGTTTCTCCCATTCTTCTCTGCGGATTGGGGGGGGGTTTGGGGGGTGTCGCTGCACAACTATTTTCAGGTCTCTCCAGAGATGTCAATCGGGTTCAAGTCCGGGCTCTGGCTGGGCCATGCAAGGACATTCAGAGATTGTCCCGAAGCCACTCCTGTGTTGTCTTGGCTGTGTGCTTAGGTGCATTGTCCTGTTGGAAGGTGAACCTTCGCCACAGTATGAGGTCCTGAGCGCTCTGGAGCAGGTTTTCGTCAAGGATCTCTCTGTACTTTGCTCCGTTCATCTTTCCCTCGATCCTGAAAGTCTCCCAGTCCCTGCCGCTGAAAAACACCCCCACAGCATGATACTGCCATCGCCATGCTTCACCTTAGGGATGGTGCCAGGTTTCCTCCAGACGTGAAGCTTGGCATTCAGGCCAAATAGTTCAATCTTGGTTTCATCAGACCAGAGAATCTTGTTTCTCATGGTCTGATGAAACCAAGATTGAACTATTCCTTTAGGTGCCTTTTGGCAAACTCCAAGCAGGCTGTAATGTGCCTTTTACTGAGGAGTGGCTTCCATCTGGCCACTCTACCATAAAGGTAAACTCTGGAGCTCTGTCAGAGTGACCTCCCTGACCATGGCCCTTCTCCCCCGATTGCTCAGCTCTAGGAAGAGACTTGGTGGTTCCAAACTTCTTCCATTTAAGAATGATCGAGTCCACTGTGTTCTTGGGGACGTTCAATGCTGCAGAAAGTTTTTGGCACCCTTCCCCAGATCTGTGCCTCGACACAATCCTGTCTCTGAGCTCTATGGACAATTCCTTCGACCTCATGGCTTGGTTTTTGCTCTGACATACACTGTCAATTGTGGGAGCATATACAGACAGGCGTGTGCCTTTCCAAATCATGTACAATCAATTGAATTTACCACAGGTGGACTCCAATCAAGTTGTAGAAACATCTCAAAGATGATCGAGTCTCATAGCGAAGGGTCTGAATACTTATGTAAAAAAGGTATGTTTTTTTTATTTTTAATACATTTGTAAATATTTGTAAAAACCTGTTTTCACTTTATAATTATGGGGTATTGTGTGTAGATTGATGAGGATTCATTTTTGTTAAAAATCTATTTTAGAATAAGACTGTTAAGTAACAAAATGTGGAAAAAGGGAAGGGGTCTGAATATTTGTTCAATGCACTGTATAGTATATTCACTGTTGAACAGTGTTTAATAATGTTAGTTTGCTTTTGATGCAGTGGCATTCGTGTTTCAAACATGAGCATCGAGACACTACTGAGACACTGAAGACAAATTTATCAATTTCATACAATTCATCAATTTGAATCTTTTTTTAAGATTCTATAGTATCTCTTTATATTAAAAAAGTATACTTCTACTGCATTGTCAGTATGTCATATAAAAAATACTTACATGTTACATACCAGAAACTTATATTAATACAGTTGAAGTCGGAAGTTTACATACACTTAGGTTGGAGTCATTAAAATTCGTTTTTCAACCACTCCACAAATTTCTTGTTAACAAACTATAGTTTTGGCAAGTCAGTTAGGACATCTACTTTGTGCATGACACAAGTAAGTTTTCCAACAATTGTTTACAGACAGATTATTTAACTTATAATTCATTGTATCACAATTCCAGTGGGTCAGAAGTTTATATACACTAAGTTGACTGTGCCCTTAAACAGCTTGGAAAATTCCAGAAAATAATGTCATGGCTTTAGAAGCTTCTGATAGGCTAATTGTCATTATTTGAGTCAGTTGGAGGTGTACCTGTGGATGTATTTTAAGGCCTACCTTCAAACTCAGTGCCTCTTTGCTTGACATCATGGGAAAATCAAAAGAAATCAGTCAAGACCTCAGAAAATAAATTGTAGACCTCCACAAGTCTGGTTCATCCTTGGGAGCCATTTCCAAACGCTTGAAGGTACCACGTTCATCTGTACAAACAATAGTATGCAAGTATAAACACCATGGGACCACGCAACCGTCATACCGCTCAGGATGGAGACGCGTTCTGTCTCCTAGAGATGAATGTACTTTGGTGCAAATCAATCCCAGAACAACAGCAAAGAACCTTGTGAAGATGCTGGAGAAAACGGGTACAAAACTATCTATATCCACAGTAAAACGAGTCCTATATCAACATGACCTGAAATGCCGCTCAGCAAGGAAGAAGCCACTGCTCCAACTGCCATAAAAAAGCCAGACTATGGTTTGCAACTGCACATGGGGACAAAGATCATACTTTTTGGAGAAATGTCCTCTGGTCTGATGAAACAAAAATGGAACTGTTTGGCCATAATGACCATGGTTATGTTTAGAGGAAAAAGGGGTGGCTTGCAAGCCGAAGAACACCATCCCAACCGTGAAGCACGGTGGTGGCAGCATCATGTTGTGGGGGTACTTTGCTGCAGGAGGAACTGGTGCACTTCACAAAATAGATGGCATCATGAGGCAGAACAATTATGTGGGTGTATTGAAGAAACATCTCAAGACATCAGTCAGGAAGTTAAAGCTTGGTCGCAAATGTAACGGCTTTCTTCCTGGGATGAAGGAGAGGACCAAAATGCAGCGCAGTTAGTGTTCAACATGTTTAATTAAACAATAAACAGTGAACATTAACAAATAACAAAATAACAAAACGTGAAAGCCAAGACAGTCCTATCTGGTGCAGAACACAAACACAGAGACAGGAAACAAACACCCACAAAATCCCAACACAAAACAAGCCTCCTATATATGAGTCTCAATCAGAGACAACGACTACCATCTGTCTCTGATTGAGAACCCACACTAGGCTGACATAGAAACAGACAAACTAGACACACAACATACAATTCCCACCCAGCTCACGTCCTGACCAACATACAAAACAACAGAAAACAGGTCAGGAACGTGACAGTACCCCCCCCTCAAGGTGCGAACTCCGGGCGCACCCCTAAAACTCAAGGGGAGGGTCTGGGTGGGCATCTGTCTGCGGTGGCGGCTCCGGCGGTGGACGAGCGCACCACTCCACCATTGTCTTTGTCCACCTCCTTAACGTCCCTTGAGTGGCGACCCTCGCCCCCGACCATGGTCCAGGAACCTTCACCAACTCCCCTCTACAATAGAGGAGACAACTCAGGACAGAGAGGTAGTTCAGGACAAAGAGGTAGCTCAGGACAGAGAGGTAGCCCAGGACAGAGAGGTAGCTCAGGACAGAGGGACAACTCCGGACTAGTGGCAGCTCCGGACTGAGTGGCAGCTCCGGACTGAGTGGCAGCTCCGGACTGAGTGGCAGCTCCGGACTGAGTGGCAGCTCCGGACTGAGTGGCAGCTCCGGACTGAGTGGCAGCTCATGACTGGAGGGCAGCTCATGACTGGAGGGCAGCTCATGACTGGAGGGCAGCTCATGACTGGAGGGCAGCTCATGACTGAAGGGCAGCTCATGACTGTTGGGCAGCTCATGACTGTAGGGCAGCTCATGACTGTAGGGCAGCTCATGACTGTAGGGCAGCTCATGACTGTAGGGCAGCTCTGGCAGCTCCTGACTGGCTGGCGGCTCTGGCAGCTCCTGACTGTCTGGCGGCTCTGGCAGCTCCTGACTGGCTGGCGGCTCTGGCAGCTCCTGACTGGCTGGCGGCTCTGGCAGCTCCTGACTGGCTGGCGGCTCTGGCAGCTCCTGACTGGCTGGCGGCTCTGGCAGCTCCTGACTGGCTGGCGGCTCTGGCAGCTCCTGACTGGCTGGCGGCTCTGGCAGCTCCTGACTGGCTGGCGGCTCTGGCAGCTCCTGACTGGCTGGCGTCTCTGGCAGCTCCTGACTGGCTGGCGTCTCTGGCAGCTCCTGACTGGCTGGCGTCTCTGGCGGCTCCTGACTGGCTGGCGTCTCTGGCGGCTCCTGACTGGCTGGCGTCTCTGGCGGCTCCTGACTGGCTGGCGGCTCTGGCGGCTCCTGACTGGCTGGCGGCTCTGGCGGCTCCTGACTGGCTGGCGGCTCTGGCGGCTCCTGACTGGCTGGCGCCTCTGGCGGCTCCTGACCGACGGACGGCTCTAGCGGCTCGGGACAGACGGGCGGCTCTAATGGCTCGTGGCAGACGGATGGCTCAGACGGCGCTGGGCAGACGGACAGTTCAGACGGCGCTGGGCAGACGGACAGTTCAGGTGCCGCTGGGCAGACGGGCA
This sequence comes from Salvelinus fontinalis, assembly GCF_029448725.1. Taxonomy (NCBI): domain Eukaryota; kingdom Metazoa; phylum Chordata; class Actinopteri; order Salmoniformes; family Salmonidae; genus Salvelinus; species Salvelinus fontinalis. Next base: position 29,329,808 of record NC_074702.1, on the reverse strand, counting down.
GTTCAAGCACCGCTGGGCAGATGGCAGACTCTGGCCGGCTGAGAGGCACTATAGGCCTGATGCGTGGTGCCGGAACTGGAGGTACCGGGCTGAGGGCACGCACCTCAGGGCGAGTGCGGGGAGGAGGAACAGGGCTCTGGCGATGCACTGGAAGCCTGGTGCGTGGTGTAGGCACTGGTGGTACTGGGCTGGGGCGGGAAGGTGGCGCCGGATATACCGGACCGTGAAGGAGGACACGCGCTCTTGAGCACCGAGCCTCTCCAACCTTACCAGGTTGAATGGTCCCCGTAGCCCTGCCAGTGCGGCGACGTGGAATAGCCCGCACTGGGCTATGCAGGCGAACCGGGGACACCACCTGTAAGGCTGGTGCCATGTACGCCGGCCCGAGGAGATGTACTGGAGGCCAGATACGTTGGGCCGGCTTCATGACATCCAGCTCGATGCCCAACCTAGCCCTCCCAGTGCGGCAAGGTGGAATAGCCCGCACTGGGCTAAGCACGCGTACTGGGGACACCGTGCGCTTTACCGCATACCACGGTGTCTGATCAGTACGACGCCTTCTCACTCCACGGTAAGCCCGGGGAGTTGGCTCAGGTATCCAACCTGGCTTCGCCACACTCCCCTTTAGTTCCCCCCCCCCCCCCCAATACATTTTGGGGTGATCCTCTCGGGTTTCCAGCCACTCTGCCTTGCAAGCGCCTCATAATGCCGCCTCTCCGCTTTTAAAGCCTCCAGCTCCGCTTTGGGACGGCGACACTCCTCTGGCTCTGCCCAGGGTCCTTCTCCGTCCAGAACCTCCTCCCATGTCCATTCCTCCTTGTACTGCTGCTGCTGTTGCTGCTGCCCGTTGCCACGCTGCTTGGTCCGGGTTTGGTGGGTGTTTCTGTAACGGCTTTCTTCCTGGGATGAAGGAGAGGACCAAAATGCAGCGCAGTTAGTGTTCAACATGTTTAATTAAACAATAAACAGTGAACATTAACAAATAACAAAATAACAAAACGTGAAAGCCAAGACAGTCCTATCTGGTGCAGAACACAAACACAGAGACAGGAAACAAACACCCACAAAATCCCAACACAAAACAAGCCTCCTATATATGAGTCTCAATCAGAGACAACGACTACCATCTGTCTCTGATTGAGAACCCACACTAGGCTGACATAGAAACAGACAAACTAGACACACAACATAGAATTCCCACCCAGCTCACGTCCTGACCAACTAAACACATACAAAACAACAGAAAACAGGTCAGGAACGTGACAGTACCCCCCCCTCAAGGTGCGAACTCCGGGCGCACCCCTAAAACTCAAGGGGAGGGTCTGGGTGGGCATCTGTCTGTGGTGGCGGCTCCGGCGGTGGACGAGGGCACCACTCCACCATTGTCTTTGTCCACCTCCTTAACGTCCCTTGAGTGGCGACCCTCGCCCCCGACCATGGTCCAGGAACCTTCACCAACTCCCCTCTACAATAGAGGAGACAACTCAGGACAGAGAGGTAGTTCAGGACAAAGAGGTAGCTCAGGACAGAGAGGTAGCCCAGGACAGAGAGGTAGCCCAGGACAGAGAGGTAGCTCAGGACAGAGGGACAACTCCGGACTAGTGGCAGCTCCGGACTGAGTGGCAGCTCCGGACTGAGTGGCAGCTCCGGACTGAGTGGCAGCTCCGGACTGAGTGGCAGCTCCGGACTGAGTGGTCTGATTGAGAACCCACACTAGGCTGACATAGAAACAGACAAACTAGACACACAACATAGAATTCCCACCCAGCTCACGTCCTGACCAACTAAACACATACAAAACAACAGAAAACAGGTCAGGAACGTGACAGCAAATGGGTCTTCTAAATGGATTATGACCCCAAGCATACTTCCAAAGTTGTGGCAAAATGGCTTAAGGACAACAAAGTCAAGGTATGGGAGTGGCTATCACAAAGCCCTGACCTCAATCCAATAGAAAATATGTGGGCAGAACTTAAAAAGTGTGTGCGAGCAAGGAGGCCTACAAACCTGACTCAGTTACACCAGATCTGTCAGGAGGAATGGGCCAAAATTCACCCAACTTATTGTGGGAAGCTTGTGGAAGGCTACTTGAAACGTTTGACCAAAGTTAAACAAGTTAAAGGCAATGCTACCAAATACTAATTGAGTGTATGTAAACTTCTGACCCACTGGAAATGTGATGAAAAATAAAAGCTGAAATAAATCACTAAAGTGGTGATCCTAACTGACCTAAGACAGGGAATTTTTACTAGGATTAAATGTCAGAAATTGTGAAAAACTGAGTTTAAATGTATTTGGCTAAGGTGTATGTGAACTTCAGACTTCAACTGTATTTACTAGAACATTGAGTGCTCAGATTTGCTATCTACACATGAGGATCATCCCTTGCCCCATTTTTACTGCAACAGTTTTTCATAGAATCCCTAAAGCCTATCTATTGTGAAAGATCTTGCTTTCAGACTACTAATCAAAGTCGATTACAACTGCTAGCACACAAAACCACTTTAATATCTCCCAGGCCAAGTCATTCCGGAAAACCTGCCAACCTTATAGATGGGTTGGTTGTTTAGCAACAAAACCGACCTGTCCGCAACTATGGGGCAAAACAGAAAAAAACAGACAGGCTTACAACATGTAAGCTATATTTCGTCTCCAATGTTTTTGAAAACATAAATAAATTGGCACAATACATCATTATAGTTGTTGGTTAACTAGCTAGTGAATTTCTGTCATAGTAGCATAGACGTGACATCAGTCAAAACAAGAACAAGATAAAACTAGCTGAAACGAGCAACCTACAATTCCCCAACATGGTAGCTTTTTGTATTTGTTGATTGCTATCTGGCCATTCAGAATCAACACACTGACTTCTGCCCCCATTGAAGAGCTCACGTCACTTTCGTGAAGAGTTCAGCTAATCCATCTATAAGTGGGCACAGCCAGAAGAGGACTGGCTACCCCGCAGAGTCTGGTTCCTCTCTAAGTTTCTTCCCAGGTTACTGCCTTTCGAGGGAGTTTCTCCTAGCCACCATGTTTCTACATCTGCATTGCTTGCTCTTTGGGGTTGTAGGCTGAGTTTTCTATAGAAGCACTCTGTGACATCTGCTGATGTAAAAAGGGCTTTATAAATACATTTGATTTGATTTAATGTCAATTGGATCCAATTACGGTATGTGGTGTTAGCTAATATCTACACCGTGAATAAGGGAAACATGTATATTAAGCAAGATTACTCAACAAAGTGAACTTTTGATCTCAACTCAAGAAAAATGAGCTGGCTGTCACGATCGTGTGACGGATTGACGGACCAAAATGCAGCAGTTGGAAAATAAGCCATCTTCTTTTATTTTAAAAGATGACAAACAATAAACACGAAACACTTTAACAAAATAACAAAACGACCGTGAAGCTACAAACGTTGTGCACATACATACAGGCTACAAACGTTCTACATAGACAATTACTCACAACCAATGAGAGCCTATGGCTACCCTAAATAAGGCTCCCAATCAGAGACAACCGAAATCAGCTGTCTCTAATTGGGAACTCATTCAGGTAACCATAGACTCTCCTAGACAACTAAACATACATAGACAACGCTAGACATCTACACTCAACACAAACCCATATACTACACCCCATAACCCCTTTACCATATAAACACCCAAAACTAACAAAACATAAACATTCCCCATGTCACACCCTGACCTAACTAAAATAATCAAGAAAACAAAGAATACTAAGGCCAGGGCGTGACATAACCCCCCCCTTGAGGCGCGAACTCCGGGCGCACCATACACAGTCTAGGGGAGGGTCTGGGTGGGCTTCCCTCCACGGTGGCGGCTCCGGCTCTGGTCGTGGTCCCCACTTCACCACAGTCCCTAACCACCTCCTTAGCCTCTTCAAAATGACCCCTCTCCACATTAATCCCATTGCATTAAGGGACAGCTCCGGACTAAGGGCCAGTACCAGGGTAAGGGGCAGTACCAGGGTCAGTACCAGGGTAAGGGGCAGTACCAGGGTAAGGGGCAGCACCAGGGTAAGGGGCAGCACCAGGGTAAGGGGCAGCACCAGGGTAAGGGGCAGCACCAGGGTAAGGGGCAGCTCCGGACTGAGGAATGGCAGCTCCGGACTGAGGAATGGCAGCTCCGGACTGAGGGACTGCAGCTCCGGACTGAGGGACGGCCCATGGCTGGCTGACAGATCTGGCTGCTCATGGCTGGCTAACGGATCTGGCTGCTCATGGCTGGCTGACTGATCTGGCTGCTCATGGCTGGCTGACTGATCTGGCTGCTCATGGCTGGCTGACTGATCTGGCTGCTCATGGCTGGCTGACTGATCTGGCTGCTCATGGCTGGCTGACGGATCTGGCTGCTCATGGCTGGCTGACGGATCTGGCTGCTCATGGCTAGCTGACGGATCTGGCTGCTCATGGCTAGCTGACGGATCTGGCTGCTCATGGCTAGCTGACGGATCTGGCTGCTCATGGCTAGCTGACGGATCTGGCTGCTCATGGCTAGCTGACGGATCTGGCTGCTCATGGCTAGCTGACGGATCTGGCTGCTCATGGCTAGCTGACGGATCTGGCTGCTCATGGCTAGCTGACTGATCTGGCTGCTCCTGTCTGGTTGGCGGCTCTGGCAGATCCTGTGTGGTTGGCGGCTCTGGCAGATCCTGTCTGGTTGGCGGCTCTGGCAGATCCTGTCTGACGGACGGCTCTAGCGGCTCCTGTCTGGCTGGCGGCTCTAGCGGCTCCTGTCTGGCGGACGGCTCAGTGGGCTCATGGCAGACGGGCGGCTTTGCAGGCTCATGGCAGACGGGCGGCTTTGCAGGCTCATTGCAGACGGATGGCTCAGATGGCGCTGGGGAGACGGATGGCTCAGATGGCGCTGGGGAGACGGATGGCTCAGATGGCGCTGGGGAGACGAGCAGTTCAGTCAACGCTGTGCAGACGGCAGACTCCTGCCGGCTGAGGCGCACTGTAGGCCTGGTGCGTGGTGCCGGGACTGGTGGCACCGGGCTGGGGACACGCATCTCAGGTCTAGTGCGGGGAGCAGCAACAGGACGCACAGGACTCTGGGGACACACAGGAGGCTTGGTGCGTGGTTTAGACACTGGTGGTAAAGGGCTGGAGACACGCACCATATAGCTAGTGCGTGGAGGAGGCACTGGTGGTACTGGATTGGGGCGAGGAGGTGGCGCCGGAAATACCGGACCGTGCAGGCGTACTGGCTCCCTTGAACGCCGAGCCTGCCCAACCTTACCTGGTTGTACGCTCCCCGTCGCCTGACCAGTGCGGGGAGGTGGAATAACCCGCACCGGCCTATGTAGGCGAACCGGGGACACCATGCGTAAGGCTGGTGCCATGTACGCCGGCCCGAGGAGACGCACTGGTGACCAGATGCGTTGGGCCGGCTTCATGACATACGGCTCAACGCTCAGTCTAGCCCGGCCGATACGTGGAGCTGGAATGTACCGAACCGGGCTATGCACGCGTACAGGAGACACCGTGCGCTCTACTGCGTAACACGGTGTCTGCCCGTACTCTCGCTCTCCACGGTAAGTACAGGGAGTAGGCGCAGGTTTCCTACCTGACTTCGCCACACTCCCTTTAAGGCCCCCCCCAAGAAATTTTTGGGTTGTACTCACGGGCTTCCAGCCTTGTCTCCGTGCTGCCTCCTCATATCGCCTCCTCTCGGCTTTCGCTGCCTCCAGCTCTTCACGAGGGAGGCGATATTCTCCAGGTTGATCCCAAGGTCCATCTCCTTCCAATTCGTCCTCCCAACTCCAGAAATCCTGTGTAGGTAGGTCCTGTTGCCGCCTTCCATGCCGCTTGGTCCTATGGTGAGTAATTCTGTCACGATCGTGTGGCGGATTGACGGACCAAAATGCAGCAGTTGGAAAATAAGCCATCTTCTTTTATTTTAAAAGATGACAAACAATAAACACGAAACACTTTAACAAAATAACAAAACGACCGTGAAGCTACAAACGTTGTGCACATACATACAGGCTACAAACGTTCTACATAGACAATTACTCACAACCAATGAGAGCCTATGGCTACCCTAAATAAGGCTCCCAATCAGAGACAACCGAAATCAGCTGTCTCTAATTGGGAACTCATTCAGGTAACCATAGACTCTCCTAGACAACTAAACATACATAGACAACGCTAGACATCTACACTCAACACAAACCCATATACTACACCCCATAACCCCTTTACCATATAAACACCCAAAACTAACAAAACATAAACATTCCCCATGTCACACCCTGACCTAACTAAAATAATCAAGAAAACAAAGAATACTAAGGCCAGGGCGTGACACTGGCTAAACCTCTGATCCATTTAAGCCAACTCAACATTCTGGATTCCATTTGGATTCTCCATTTCTCTATCAACAGTGTTTCACTCCCATGTTTTCTGCTAATGACTCTGCAAACGACAACAGAATTTGTGTCTGGCTATTTGGGAGCCATTTTGTGCGGGATTTGCCATAGTTGGTATGGAGCAGTTTGCTTTCTGATGCTAGGTCTGTTGAGCTGATGATGTGTTACTGCTAGTTATTGTAAAGACAGTGTTTGGTGTCTGTTTTGAGTGTTTGTAGTGTGTCCTTAACACTATCATGCATTGAGTGTGTCGTATATGTGTTTTGCTGACAATTGTCCTAGGTGTGTGATGGTATGTCATGTATGATTAGGAGCCTTAGACTTGATTTGATTGACAGGGCTGTGTGAGTGTGTGTGTACGTGCATGCGTGCATGCATTTATGTACTGTGTGTGCATTCGTGGGCTGAGCCATGTACAATAAGCAGCCTTGGGAGTGATGTGCCTAACCGTAGGCGAGCTCAAGACAGGCCATGTGCTCAGCGGGGAGCTGTCCCTTTAAGTCCCAGCAGCCAATCAAAGTGGAGATGCTGGGAGCAGGCTGTCCTTGTGAATGACCTTGCAGGAGGGCTGAAAAATGGAGAGGGTATAGAGAGAGAAACAAAGTGAGGGGGAGAGAAAGAGGAAGAGGGAGAGAGTAAGAAATATGGGGGGATAGAAAAAGGAAGAAGGGGGGAGAGAGTAGATGATCAAGAGAGAGTGCATATAAGGAGCTGGGGGATGGAGAGAGGGCAAAAGAGGGGGGTGAAAGAGAGGGGGAGGAGAGAGCGAGAGCTGAGAGAAAGGGCATAGTGAGATTTCGAAAGAAGGAGAGAGGAAGCGAGAAAGAGCCTAAGTCCTTAGGCTACAGTGTCCATTGCTACTGCATAGGTCACTATAATACAACAGGGTATCCAGCGAGGTAATAGATGTTGGGTAATCCTTCAGTCGTGATGATATGCAAATACACACCTTGTTCAGAGAAAGGGATAGAGATAGAGAGAGAGAGAGAGAGAGAGAGAGAGAGAGAGAGAGAGAGATGAATGGTAGAGACAGTTCGAGACACTAAGAGGATTTAGAGTTCAACTAGTTCTCACTCTCTTTCTCCTCCCTCCCTCCTTCCCTCCTTTCTTTCTGTCTTCTCTCTCTCTCTCACGATGACTAACAGGAGCGTCATCTAGTACAGATTACATTTACAACACACCACTCTCCCATTGCATAAGACATTCTCTGAAAGGGATGCAGAGAGGGGGATAAGAAGAGAGAGTGATTTGAGACAGGAAGCGAGGGTGAAAATCAAGGTAGAGATAGGAAATGAAGGGAGGATGAAGGGCTGGTAATAAAGATAATAAAGTATTATTCTTATAATGGCTTTGAGTTTTGACAGTGAACAAAAATGATCAGATCGAAAATGATAAGTCAGTTCTCAAATCAAAATGGAGTTTTAGACTCTCTCAATTGCAGCATTCCTTATGATCTTAGTATTTATTTTAGAGGTTCCACTTGCTACATACCTCTCCTGCATACCTCACCCGTGTCACTAGTAGGGATGTAGTAGCCTAGCCTGTTAGCCAGTTAGCTGTTCGCATACATTCAACTGGCTAAGGCTAACGCTCATAGCACATCATCATTCTACCAAGTAGGACACGTTCCTGCGTAGTCCGTATTATGTTGTCCCTGGACCAACAAGTCCATCAACCAATCAGGCCATCGTCTACCTTGTGAGATCGTCAACATGCACAATATGTGCAATTCCCTCCTTGTACCCACCAAAAGGAAACATTTAGAGTGCAACTGACTGACCTGCTGTGCGCTGCTGCAAAATCTGAACAGCTCTTCAACATCAAGGTAAGCCGACAATGATGAAGATAAATACATTTCTGAATTGGTCAAAGGGCAAGTTTAACCGGCATCATTTAAAACATGCAATTCTGCATTTCCCAAGGACAAAGCTGGGAGATATTATTTGTTCCCTTACATGTGGTCTGGTCAGACTTTCAAATGCAGTCAAAGGCTGCAAGGCATACATGTCCTTTCAGTTAAGAAAAGACTGTTTGAGTCACAAAGTAACTGTACAGAGGACATTTAGTCACCACCAGTAGAGTGCGTTGCAGAAGTCCAGCCTTGTGGAGATAAAGGCATGGACCAGCTTCTCGCCGTCAGACTGAGTGAGGGGGGTGAGACTGAGTTGGGCAATGTTCTTGAGGTGACAGAATGACGCTTTACACAGTTGTTTGACGTGGCTGTCAAAGGTCATGGAGGAATGGAGCTTTACACCCAGATTGGAAACTGAGGGGGAGAGAAGGATGTTCTGTCCTTCAATGGTGAGGTGTGTTATTAGTGAGTGCCAGACCTGGGGGGGGGGGGGGGGGGGGGGGGGGTCAACAAGTAGGGCCTCGGTTTTGCTGCTGTTCAGTTTAAGTAAGTTTTGCTTCATCCATGCCCTTATCTCCTTAAGACAGGCGTTCAGACGGGCACATGTATCAGAGGGACTTGGGCCGATTTTTACATACAGCTGGGTGTCATCAGCATAGCAGTGGAATGAGATTCCACGCCGGCTAATGACACGACCGAGGGGGCGCATGTACAGGATGAACAGGATGGGTCCAAGAACAGATCCTTGTTGTACACCGCAGGTGACGTGGTGGACTCACCTAGCGACACATACTCAGTCCTGTCTGAGAGGTAGGATTGAAACCAGCTCAGAGCTGCTCCAGGCAGCCCAGTGGTGTCCCAGAGGTGTTCCAGGAGGATCAGGAGACATCCTACATCAGCCGCCATCAGCAGGTCGTTGGTGACCCCGAATAGGGCCGTTTCAGTGCTGTGGGCCTGCCGGAAACCTGACTGTAACTTCTCAAATAAGTTGTTCTGATTAAGATGGTCCTGGAGCTGTACAGCAACCACTTTTCCAACACCTTGGAGAGGAAGGGAAGGGTGGATATTGACCTGTAATTGGCCAGCACTTCTGGGTCCAGGGTGGGCTTCTTTAGAAGGAGGCTGATGACTGAGGTCTTAAATGCAGGTGGGACACTGCCAGATTGGAGGGACTGGGTTATTAGAGGGCTGAGTGCAGAGGTGCATGATTTGAGCAGGGCGGTTGGAATAGCGTTCCAAGGTACAGGAGGAGGTTTTCATTATGAAGATAGTTTTCTCAATACCTCTCTGGGTGACTTCAAAGAAGCAGGAGAGAGGCTGGGGTGATGTTGGTGGGAAAAAAAGGATATTAAGTTGTTACACTGCTCTTCCGTCGTCTCGATGGGGGACTGGGACTGTGGTTTGAAATGATGGTTTATGGTAGAAAACAGGTTCTTTGAGTTTCCAGGATTTTTATTAATGAGGTTGGAGTAGAACGTCAACCGTGTCTCTTTCAGTGCTTTGGAGTAGGCCCTTTGATGCTCTGGAAAGGCCAGTTTGTGGACAGTGAGGCCCGAGTTTCTGAGACGCCGCTAGAGTAAACCATGGAGAGTGTTTTTATGGGGGCATGGAGGTCAAGCACACTGCTCAGGGATTGGTTGTAAAAATCCACAGTTTAATCTCATCCACTGACAAAAAAAGCTGGAGGAGACAGGTTCAAGATGTCCTCTGACATGTTGGCAGCGTCAATGTTCTTCCATTTCTGGAAACTCATGTGACACTTGGACTTGGTTAGAGGGGGAAGGAATGTCAAGTCCAGTACGACAACCTCGCAGTCAGACACATGTTGATGAGGGTGGAGTCAGTAATGACCAGGTCAAGTACTGTATGTGCTCACGGGTGTGCGTGGGGGCGTCAACAAGTTGCTTCATGACATGAGGAAGAGTTACCTATTGCTAGAACCTGCTTCATGTTCATTTCATTATTGATTTCAGGTTAAATATTAATACTATTTCACCCTTTTATTCATATGAACAAATAGTACTATTTATAGTTTAATAGTGTCCTCATTAACCAGGGCCAGCTCCAGGCATAAGCAACATACTGTAAGCGGTCGTTTAGACGAGGGGGCCCCCGACCCAAAAACGCAGTTAGGGTTTCAACTGTTGAGAGTTAGAATAGTAGAATACACAAGGTGCAGGTTCGAAATGTGGTTGTGACTCAGCAGTTTCTCTTGTTTTGTCAGTCAATGACAGTCACTAAATTAGCCATGTCAGCTAGCAATTTTTAAACTTGTAGTAATCATGGCCGAATACCGACCGGGCACGCAGAGCACGTGACCAGGGGCTCTGACCTCCAGGGGGCCCCCTTTGATTTTGTTAGTCACTCTCACTCAGATATCATTAACATGGTAGAAGTCTTGGCAAAATGTGTAGCATTGCAGGATATTGAGTTTAAAACTATAAAAATGTCTCTCTGCCCCATTTCAAAATGAGTAGCATTTTTGCAAAGCTCTATTTCCTCCCACGGTAAAATGTGTAGAACTGCAGAAAACTTGCTTTAAAACTGCAACCAAATCTTGCTTAGTGTTCCAAAATGCTAGCGCCGGCCCTGTTATTAATACTGTAGCTAATATATTAAAATGGTTCATGCTTTTTAAATGCATTACTAAATGGTTTATACCCTAGTGGTTAGAGCGTTGGGCCACTAACTGAAAAGTTGCTGGATTGAATCCCCGAGCTGACAAGGCAAAAATCTGTTGCTCTGCCCCTGAACAAGGCAGTTAACACACTGTTCCCTGGTAGGCTGTCATTGTAAATAAGAATTTGTTCTTAACTGACTTGCCTAGTTAAATAAAGGTTTAATCATTTTTTTTTTTAAATACACGTGAACTACTGCATTAATACATGTTTGTTAATGTAGCTTTATTGTAAAGTGTTACCTGTTCATTTGCAAACATGCCATAAATATATGATTATATAACAAAGCTGTAACTTTACACAGAAGGCAAACATGAGAACTGCCTTTTAATAGTCACTTCTGACGATAATGGTCATAACAGCCATGACACTTGACCTAACATATGAGATCCAGATGTAAATGTGGAATATAACATCAGTGTATATTATTGAGTAGCTGACACCTCTGCAACAATTCCTGATAGCTATAGTGTAAAGGTACGTGAATGTTGAAGTTGTTGTAAACAGCCGGTAAATGAGTGCAATGGCTTACATTTTAAAATCACAGCACACCCTGTTAATAACATGTGCATTGGCATGGGTCGTTCGCGAACAAACGGCTCGTTTTGAATGGCTCTTTTTGGTGAACGTCTGGAACCGAATCGCATCTGTGAAAGAGCCGTTCATTTGGCTCCCTGATCTGCATACTGTTACTACTGCTTTATGAGCTCCAGACATCCATTATCTGCAGATAAATGATAAAAACATTATCTGAAGATGAGTGCGTTGCTTTCCTTCACATTCAGCGGTAAAGGTCATTTTTTAAATAATTTGTTCATGAAGTGCAGCCCTGGCGAACTGAAATAATAGCACGAGTCAGGACAAGAGGTCGCAAAAGGTTACTGCTGATATGCCTCAATGATATCCCCATAGTTACTGCAAAGTCAATTTGAATCAAAGCTGAAAGTTCGTGAATACTTAACAATGGCGAGATAGTATTGCAATTTCTTACCAACAAAGTGTACACTTCACAGTGTCCATCTTTTTGTAGAGGATGGTGAGATCGTATTACATTTCCAGTCCCCAGGGATCCCCTTGACGGGGTAAACGCTCTAAAACACAGACCATTGATATTTCTCTACATGAAAAGAACATAACCACTTCTCTTACAGGTTCCTTCAACCATAATCCTCATCTGGAAAAGTGAATAGTGCACAATGTGAAATAATTATAATAATTGTGTGCGGCAATATCTCTACCTGATTTAATCATGCCGTCTAAAAATACATACAGTATTTAATAAAAAATGATGTCATGTTTCATCATAAAGTGCTTTCAGAATCAAACGTTTTGAACTGTGCTGGAGAATAAGCTATAGAATAGAACCACATTTTATTTTCTATCCAGGGATGGGCATTTTACAGAAAACAACAGTCACTTGAAAACATAAAATCATCATCATCACCATAATTCATCATACACAGAAAACTGTACACATTTACCAGGACGTTTGAAAAGACAGACTGAGTGGGTGGGTACAGTAGCTTAAATGTACCAGCTCACCTTGACTGATAAGCTCTTTGAAACGCCTATGTCACGAAACTTGGATGTATTTAGCAGTGTTGCAGTAACATCATCTCAAGCAAATTGGTGGTGATATACAAATTGTTGGTGATATACAAAGCAACTCAAACAACATTGAAATTGCATAAATGATGTATTTTTTTATACGTCTCCTGTTCGGCATGTCTCTTGTGATGCGGTTCACGGCAGCACTGACAGATGTGTTGACATTAACGACCTTTACCCCCCCCTTGTGTTCCATCCTGGCCGAAGACCTAGCTAGCCAGTACCTAGAGGACACCAGACATACGGTTGAAGTCGGAAGTTTACATACACTCCAACCACTCCACACATTTCTTGTTAACAAAGTATAGTTTTGACAACTCGGTTAGGACATCTACTTTGTGCACGACACAAGTCATTTTTCCAACAACTGTTTACAGACAGATTTAAACAGCTTGGAAAATTCCAGAAAAGGATGTCATGGCTTTAGAAGCTTCTAATAGGCTAATTGACATCATTTGAGTCAATTGGAGGTGTACCTGTGGATGTATTTCAAGGCCTACCTTCAAACTCAGTGCCTCTTTGCTTGACATCATGGGAAAATCAAAAGAAATCATCCAACACCTCAGAAAATAAATTGTAGACCTCCACAAGTCTGGTTCATCCTTGGGAGCAATTTCCAAACGCCTGAAGGTACCACGTTCATCTGTACAAACAATAGTACGCCACTATAAACACCATGGGACCACGCAGTCGTCATACCGCTCAGGAAGAAAACACGTTCTGTCTCCTAGAGATGAACGTACTTTGTTGAGAAAAGTGCAAATCAATCCCAGAACAACGTCAAAGGACCTTGTGAAGATGCTGGAGGAAACAGGTACAAAAGTATCTATATCCACAGTAAAATGAGTCCTATATCGACATAACCTGAACAGCCACTGCTCCAAAACCGCCATAAAAGGCCAGACTACAGTTTGCAACTGCACATGGGGACAAAGATCATACTTTTTGGAGAAATGTCCTCTGGTCTGATGAAACAAAAATAGAACTGTTTGGCCATAATGACCATGGTTATGTTTAGAGGAAAAAGGGGAGGCTTGCAAGCCGAAGAATACCATCCCAACCATGAAGCACGGGGGTGGCAGCATCATGTTGTGAGGGTGCTTTGCTGCAGGAGGGACTGGTGCACTTCACAAAATAGATGGCATCATGAGGCAGGAAAATTATGTGGATATATTGAAGCAACATCTCAAGACATCAGTCAGGAATTTAAAGCTTGGTTGCAAATGGGACTTCCAAATGGACAATGATCCCAAGCATACTTCCAAAGTTGTGGTAAAATGGCTTAAGGACAACAAAGTCAAGGTATTGGAGTGCCATCACAAAGCCCTGACGTCAATCCCAAAATTTGTGTGCAGAACTGAAAAAGCGGGTGCAAGCAAGGAGGCCTACAAACCGGACTCAGTTACACCAGCTCTGTCAGGAGGAATGGGCCATAATTCACCCAACTTATTGTGGGAAGCTTGTGGAAGGCTAGCCGAAACGTTTGACCCAAATTAAACAATTTAAAGGCAATGCTACCAAATACTAATTGAGTGTATGTAAAATTCTGACTGACTGGGAATCAAATCAAATCAAATTTATTTGTATAGCCCTTCTTACATCAGCTGATATCTCAAAGTGCTGTACAGAAACCCAGCCTAAAACTCCAAACAGCAAGCAATGCAGGTGTAGAAGCACGGTGGCTAGGAAAAACTCCCTAGAAAGGCCAAAACCTAGGAAGAAACCTATAGAGGAACCAGGCTATGAGGGGTGGCAAGTCCTCTTCTGGCTGTGCCGGGTGGAGATTACAACAGAACATGGCCAAGATGTTCAAATGTTCATAAATGACCAGCATGGTCAAATAATAATAATCACAGTAGTTGTTGAGGGTCCAACAAGTCAGCACCTCAGGAGTAAATGTCAGTTGGCTTTTCATAGCCGATCATTAAGAGTATCTCTGCCGCTCCTGTTGTCTCTAGAGAGTTGAAAACAGCAGGTCTGGGACAGGTAGCACGTCCGGTGAACAGGTCAGGGTTCCTTGGCCGCAAGCAGAACAGTTGAAACTGGAGCAGCAGCACGGCCAGGTGGACTGGGGACAGCAAGGAGTCATCATGCCAGGTAGTCCTGAGGCATGGTCCTAGGGCTCAGGTCCTCCGAGAGAGAGAAAGAAAGAGAGAAAGAGAGAATTAGAGAGAGCATACTTAAATTCACACAGGACACCAGATAAGACAGGAGAAGTACTCCAGATATAACAGACTGGCCCTAGCCCCCCGACACATAAACTACTGCAGCATAAATACTGGACGCTGAGACAGGAGGGGTCGGGAGACACTGTGGCCCCATCCGATGATACCCCCGGACAGGGCCAAACAGCCAGTATATAACCCCACCCACTTTGCCAAAGCACAGTCCCCACACCACTAGAGGGATATCTTCAACCACCAAAAAGATCTTCGCCACGGCACAACCCAAGGGGGGGCGCCAACCCAGACAGGAAGATCACGTCAGTGACTAAACCCAGTCAAGTGACGCACCCCTCCTAGGGACGGCATGGAAGAGCACCAGTAAGCCAGTGACTCAGCCCCTGTAATAGGGTTAGAGGCAGAGAATCCCAGTGGATAGAGGGGAACGGTTCGTTTCTCCAGAACCTTTCCGTTCACCTTCACACTCCTGGGCCAGACTACACTCAATCATATGACCTACTGAAGAGATGACTCTTCAGTAAAGACTTAAAGGTTGAGACCGAGTCTGCGTCTCTCACATGGGTAGGCAGACCATTCCATAAAAATAGAGCTCTATTGGAGAAAGCCCTGCCTCCAGCTGTTTGCTTAGAAATTCTAGGGACAATTAGGAGGCCTGCGTCTTGTGACCGTAGCGTACGTGTAGGTATGTACGGCAGGACCAAATTGGAAAGATAGATAGGAGCAAGCCCATGTAATGCTTTGTAGGTTAGCAGTAAAACCTTGAAATCAGCACTTGCCTTAATAGGAAGCCAGTGTAGCGAGGATAGCACTGGAGTAATATGATCAAATTGTTTGGTTCTAGTCAGGATTCTAGCAGCCGTATTTAGCACCAACTGAAGTTAATTTAGTGCTTTATCCGGGTAGTCGGAAAGTAGAGCATTGCAGTAGGTTTCTGATTTTTGCAATGTTACGTAGATGGAAAAAATATGTCCTTGAAACAGTATTGAATGTGGAATGTGATGAAAGAAATAAAAACTGAAATAAATCATTCTCTCTACTATTATTGTCACGTTCTGACCTTTATTTTCCTTTGTTTTGCCTTTAGTTAGTCTTCAGACGAAGAGGAGGAAATCAGCCGTTACAATTATTCTGACATTTCACATTCTTAAAATAAAGTGGTGATCCTAACTGACCTAAAACAGGGAATTTTTACTTGGATTAAATGTCAGGAATTGTGAAAAACTGATTTTAAATGTATTTAGCTAAGGTGTATGTAAACTTCCGACTTCAACTGTAGATGAAGGGGGAGACATAAGTATTTTTGCAATAGATGAATAGTGTGATCTTGTAATTATACTTGCTGACACCCTACAGTCATATTTTGGCACCAGTAGAGTAGCTATCTAGCTATATAAACCACGCCCCTCCGCAAACACACCTTCTCCGATGTTGGTTACAAGGCGGTACTCATTTAAATTAGGTAAGAGAATCTCATGTTACAATTGGCATATTAAAATGAGAGTTAGGGTGATGTAATCCCAACCCTTTAATAATCCCACCTCCCTAATCCAAGTGTTTGACATGGAGGAGGGGACCAATAACTTTCATGATTTAAACTTTACCAGTTTAAAAGCAATAGTCATTACTCATACCTTGGTCATCATACTTTGATCTGGTTTAACCCAAATATCATCAAATGTAATGATAAACATGATTTTGACTGTTCATGACCTTTAAACAGATTCCAGCAGCTCCAGCTCCACTCTACCTCTCGCTATCACAAGGCTGCTGAGGGGAGGACGGCTCATGAAAATGGCTGGAACGGAGCTAAGGGAATGACATCAAACACATGAAAACCATGGTTTGATACCATTCTACTTCTTCCGCTCCAACCATAAACACAACCCCGTCCTCCCCAATTAAGGTGCCTCCAACCTCCTGTGCTCCCTGTGTCTCTTTTATTTATCTCTATGATTAACTAGGTCCTACTGTATTACATACAAACTCTGAATTAAGGAATTTTAATCCCAGGTTCTCTCTAATTCTGTCTCATTTACACCAGACTGTGTTCCTAGCAGAGGTGTGGACTCAGTCAGACTCGAGTCACAAATATGATGACTTGCAACTAGACTTTGACTTTAACACCAATGACTCGTGACCTGACTTGGACATGAGCCTTTTGACTCGATCTGACTTGCTACCCTCCCCAAGCCCAAATATAAAAAATGATGCTATTAAAAAAAGGTGTGCAGTGCATCAACTCTTCATTTACCGGATTACAGTTTGAATCGGACAGCAGCCAATCAAATTGTGCCAGCTGAGAAAAAGTTGTGCGTGGCAGTGCAGAGGAACGTTGGCAAGTGAATTCAGATGGAGCCCTTGGAAAGATGATACCCAAAATTATTATTTTCGGATATAAAGACGATGCTGTATCAACAAAAAACGGATTGCAACTTGCAAAACGTGCGGGAAGAAAATTACAGGCGCAACAATTTCCAACTTTGTTTGACATTTGAAGCTGCACAAAGAACGGTAAGTCGTGGCTAATATAGCCGACAGCTATATCATTTTTACTTTACTAGTGTAGCATGTAGGCTAACGTAACGTTAAATCAATGAGCCTCCACACAGTCAGTCAGTGCGGGAACGTGATCATTGCAAGATTGAGCTACAACTGGCTAGGCAGTTGGTAGCCTAAGTCCTGCCTGATGTTACTGCTGTTCCTTAAACCATTGACATACGTTAGCCTACTGTAACCACACAAAGAGTGTGTGTGTGTGTGTGTGTGTGTGTGTGTGTGTGTGTGTGTGTGTGTGTGTGTGTGCGCCCCATAGCGATCCTCGACAGTCGACTACTATTGGGGGGCGGGGGGGGGGGGGGGTCTTTCTCATGGCTACCCATGTATTTCCATGGAAACATAATGTTTATTTGGAAAGTAGGTATTTTTAAAAGCATTCATGATTTGCATAAATGTAATATACTAATTATTACTCTTGTTAAAAATATGAAATGGTATTACATTTGGTGAAGAGCACATTATGACTTGTTTAGGACTCGAAACTCAAAGTTTAGGACTTGAGACTTGACTTGATACTTGACGGTCTTGACTTGAGACTTGACTTGGGACTTGAGTGCTAAGACTTGAGACTTACTTGTAACTTGTAAAAAAATGACTTGGTCCCACCTCTGGTTCCTAGGGCACAAAACCCCACGTAAGTCAGCAGTAGCACCGGTACGTAGCATCAGTGCCGTAGCCCCAGCAGATGCAATTACGCTACGGCTGTGTATCTCCCTTGCCCCATTCTGTTCAGTGTGACAGAGTGAGTATGTGCGCCTGCTGTGTGAGAGGGGCTGATGGGAGAGTGAGGGAGAGGCCTGTAGTTCTGCTGTTGCTGCTGTGCCCAATGAGTCAGTATGACAGAGTGCAAGCCTAGCGCTACGCTAAGGTCTCTCTTCCCTTCCTTTCCCCTCTGCTATATCATCATTATCGCTGCACCTGGTCACCTCATCGAGCTACCATACTCAGAGTCTCACAGTCAGTCTGCTGCTGCACCTCATTCTACTGCACCACTCCACTGCCAGCCTCGACTGTCAGACACACTCCTCTGCCATATGTAACTGCCTATGTACCGTTGGGTGTCTGACTGTCTGCCACGTCCCATGAGGGTGTGTTTATGTGCGCTTTTCCAGGGCAGTTGTGACAGAAAGAGGCTGATGTGTGCTGCACACCACACACACGTGTGCACACAATCACACATACACACACATACACGCAAGCACACAAACACACGGACATGCACACACACACACACTGTTCCCTCTCTGGGAATGATTGGGTAATAATTGGCGCTGCAATGCTCCAGCTTCTGCATCTGATTTACCAGCTGTACAAATATAGACTGGAAGCCTGTGACCTCTGTATTACAAGTAGCCGTAGGATCGTTTTGATTAGTACTTGGAATTCATCAGATAATACAGATATGTACCATAGCTTTCTTCAGCATGAATATGCATAGAAACACCTGGGGTGGGAGAGAAGTGTTGACAAGGGAGAAATGACTACTTGTGCCGGACTGAAAAAAGACCTATGTGGCAACTTTGCGGCACTTTTGATGCTCCCTCCCCTCTCCTCTCCATTCCCTCCTGTTCCCTTCCTCTGTCTACTCACCCTCCACCCCTCAAGCTCTTCCTGTGAGTAAACTCATAGGGTCTATTTGTAGAAGGAGTTCGTCAATTGCACTCGTCTTTTATCTGCTCAGCTATTTGTGTCTCTCTCTCTCTCACACACACACACACACACACACACACACACACACACACACACACACACACACACACACACACACACACACACACACACACACACACACACACCATATTTTCTCTCTCTCTCATATTGACTGTGTTTGTGTGAAGGGAGATGTAATGTGATAAGAACAGGGATAAAAGAGGGATGGGAGGGATGGCAGTTTCCAGCGACCGACAGCCGTGCGTGCCACGAGCTTCTGAATGCCCCATCCCATAATGCCTAGAGGAAGGATATTCACTGAAGGTTACACATGCCAACACATGCCAGAAGACAGGATATCACAAACACATACGCACGCACACGCGCGCACGCACACACACACACACACACACACACACACACACACACACACACACACAAAATCAGCCTTACCCTTGAGTAAAGCCTTGCCCCTGGGTAAAGTCAGGGGTTTTCAAATTCCTCTGTCCCTCTCTACACATGTATTAATGTGTTACTAATGTGCAATGTGTGTGTGTGTGTGTGTGTGTGACATGATGGATCCACTGAGATAATGGACACTGTAGTGCGAAACAGCTCCACCTGCTAGGACAAACCTACTCCAACAGTTCTTCCTGCAGACTGCAATCAGACTGTACAACAGCAGAAAAATTACAGCAGATACCACATCAACAATTTGGAAGTTAACACTGAAGTTGATCAATTGAAATAGTTTTTAAATTGGATATATATTTTTGCTGTTTAAAAAAAAGGTTTTCCAATTCCTATCTTAAATGTTCTTGTAATGGGGAATCAAAATTCGTGTTTTTGTAGAATGTGACTAATACAAACCCTAGAACCATTAAACTATTGATAGTATCCTACAAATCAAGCTAGATGTTTGCATTTTTAAAATATATTTATTCATGTATTTTCTGTACTGTTTTTAACCTGCGTAAAAGTCTAAATGTAATTATAAGTATGTCTTCACATTTTCTACAAATAAACTGAAAGTGAAAAACTGAAACAATACAGTATGTACAAAACATTAAGAACACGTGATCTTTCCATGTCATAGACTGACCAGGTGAATCTAGCTGAAAGCTATGATCCCTTATTGATGTCACCTGTTAAATCCATTTCAATCGGTGTAGATGAAAGGGAGGAAACAGGTTATGGTAGTAGATGCCAGTCGCACCGGTTTGAGTGTGTCAAGAACGGCAACGCTGCTGGGTTTTTTAAGCTCGACAGTTTTCTGCGTGTATCAAGAATGGTCCACCACCCAAAGGACATCCAGCCAACTTGACACAACTGTGCGAAGCATTGGAGTCAAAATGGGCCGGCATCCCTTTGGAATGCTTTTTGACACCTTGTAGAGTCCACGCCCCGACGAACTGAGGCTGTTGAGGGCAAACGGCGGTGCAACTCAATATTAGGAAGGTGTTCCTAATGTTTTGTACACTCAGTGTGGTGTGTGTAAATGTGTCCGAGGGAATTTGTGTCTCTAAAACAACTACAACAAGGTGATAGATGGAGGACATGTTGTGAGTGAACTGAGGTGATGCTGAGTGCTAAGCTAACCTAGTAGCCACACCCACACATCCAACATCAACCCAAAGTAGAATATGATTTGAAAAAATATGTCACATTAGTGGTCATAATAGAATCAAACTACGGTGGGTTTTCTACTTTCTCTGGTAAATGTAAAGTTCAGCTCAAAGCTCAAATGTTTAAAAATGAAACAGGCACAGTCCTAATTACTAATGACCACACATATACACATTTGTTGAGGACTTTTACTGATACATGTTAGCAGTAGCAGGGACCGCATGTGATGATCATATATACACACATAGGATGATTGTGTTCACACTGTGTGCTACTAGCATGGCCAATGGATTAGTGGTCCTGGAGAGGGTTGTATCTGACACGCAGTCCTAGCCTGACCTGAGTGAACATCTGGACGTCTGGTTCTGCTTTATGACGTAACCAAACACTGATGCATTCAGGAAGCAGCTCTTTTTCACGCTCCAATCAGAGCAGAGTGTCCAGACTAAGGTGTAATCAAACTGCTATAAAATGGTGTATTTACAGCTGTTGCTATTACCAACCAAACAAAAAAAACATTTTTAAATGCTCTGCTGAGATTTTTGGTTTAGCAGGAGCTAAAGTATAAAGAAATGATGAAGATGTACATTAAAATTGCACATTTTATTTGAACCTTCATCAGATGAAGGACATGCAGGCCACACTTTATAGTTCAAATGAGTGTAGTGTTTTCTAAGCCATTGCTTCAAACGTTCGAGCATAACCCTTTGATCTTCTGCTTAGAAGTTTACAAATGAATGTATGAATGAATCTCCTGGGTAGCTAGAATCCATAGAAAACGTGATTAATTAACCAATGCTGCAACACACTATCAAATCATGCCAATAAATCACTGATCATTTGCCCTGAGAGATTATACTGAGAGGTGGTTGATCACATCTCATCACTTACTGGAATAGTTAAAAAAATAATGTTGCTTTGGTTGCCAGATCTGTTTCTACTTTAGTCAAATCCTCAGTCATAGGAACAAACAGGCCAGGTGGGTTTGGCCAGATGTGGATTCGATCATGACTTCTCCCTTTTGGGGGATAGCTTGTGTTGCCAGATCTGTTTCTACTTAAATCAACTACTCTGTTGTTGTCATACATTCACGCAATGTTTCCCAATATCGGTCCTGGGTCCAAAGGTGTGCACATTTTCCTTTTTGCCCTAGCACTAACACACCTGATTCAACTAAAGGCTTGCACTCCTTTGGACCTGGAGACCAATTTTGGGAAACAGTGCATTGTTGTAAAGGATATTCTCCTTTGTATAGGTAAGAAGTACAGCGGGAGACCCTGCGACTAAACAGCTCAAGCAGAATCTGAATGACTGGCCCTCAGGCTAGGGTGCATGTGGGTGGATCCAATGTTTTACAATATTTGATAAATTCATAGAATTAACATTTTCCTGACCAATATGGCAGAATTAAAAAAAATGTTGCTAGGATGCCAAATCCACTCTAGTGAATTATTAGGTTTCTATTGTGGGTCCCAGACATTTTTCTTTATATACTCTACTTCCTATTGAATGGTGAAGCGCTTAGACCTTGTCACCCCAGGCTTGGTTCTGGAAATATAATTCAGTCCTGGGTTTATTGTTTGATTGAGTGATCTATTGGAATACCCTTTAGTGTATTTAAATACTAAGGCCGGGACATTTAAAGGTAATTTCCAATTGAGCCTGCATCTGCAGCGTTTACCTTGAATGCTATCTGTGCGGACGTGGTAACATTGCCTTTAAAAGCTGCATTGAGGACTAGCGTGCTCAGATTGAATCCCTGCCTAAACTTTTGTATAATAATAGCATCATCACCATTTGACAAAGAAAACCACATGTCATTACCTGCCTGCCCTCCCCATCATCATGGCTGACTGATATTAATAACACATGAGATATGTGAATAGAATAGAGCTCTGTTCAATGAGGAATGATAACTAAGACCATGTCATGAACATTTGACAAATAAGCCCACATATCTCTGTCGCTGTCATAATCTCCGATAGGTGTTCCTACCCATTGCTAGTGCCGCCTCAGCCAACGTAAGATCATTTGTAAGATCCCATCACCCTTTATCCCCCTCTATAACCATACTGTAGTAGGAGGAAAGATGTCTGAGCAGACAGAACATTCTTTACCTGCCTAACAAGGTGATGAACAGAACATTGTCACCGTGTCCACTCTCTGCATCTGCAGTGCAGGCCTCAGCTTGGGATTGGAAAAGAGATGGGATTCGGCACATTTTGATTGGTGGAGAGCGGGGACTTGGCAAGACATGATTGGAGGGTGAGACCCTGCATGTTGCTGGGCTGTTAGTGTAGAAAATCACTAATATTGTTTCTTGACACCCAAAACATGGTGGAAGGTGGAGAGAGAAAATTGGAAAAGAGAGAAGAAAGGGGTGGAGAGGAAGGGAAGGACATGGAATTGATGAGACCTGAGAGAACAGGGTGGAGGAATATGAAAAAAGGCACAGCAAATGTGAGAATCAGGAGGGAAGTGACAGAAAATGCACTGTGTAGCTCTAGGTGTGCTGAGGAATACGTCTGATTATGTGTGTCCCTGTTTGATTCAAACTGTCTGAGATGCAATTTCAATCAGTGGAGTTTTCCTTATTCAATCTTGTTCAGAGGGCAGCTCTGCCTTGATGGCAGAACCAATGTTCCCTCCGGGGATGACAAACTACGTAAGCAGCGAAGGCAGAGTTTGCCGATAGTAATCAAGTAGAGGCGACGAATGTCGTCCCTAACTAAAATACTACAGACAAATCTGAGAATGAAGAATAGTGACACTCCCATTTGTTTCTGATGTAAATGGCAGCTGTAATGCCTGTTCATCAAATAAGTTCACCCTTCGCAATTTGTTTTCCACCATGCGCTGTTGTTCTGTTTTGGCGTTTACCGCCAGGCCACTAAAATTGGAAATCGAGTGCCAACTACGCCTACTCAGACAAGAAACGTAATAAACAAAAGGCTTGCTTGGTGGTAGATGCACGTGGGTTGCCATGGACACGTGAGTTGCCATAGACAAGTTTACGTGTTCGATTTTCTGCTGTAATTCTGCGGTGATTGGTCAAATTTGCAGTCCCCTGCGTTTTTTTCTTATGTGTTTCATTTGGTCACATCGTCACAAAATCCCTGAGGGACTAAGTGAGTGAATCTGGTTACTGCAGGATGTACAGTAACCAGATCCCTTATCATCATTAAATATTAACAGTAATTCTTAAAGCAGCTGGCATCTCTACAACCCAGGGGAAGCATTAAAATGTCACACAAGATCCTGTCCTCACTCAGTTACTCAGTTACAATCACACTCTGGCTAGAAGTTGTTCACAGATCTAGGATCAGCTTACTCAACCTTTCTGTTACTAGCGGTTAGAGTGTCGGGTCCGTAACCGAAAGGTTGCTGGTTCGAATATCCCAGCCGACAAGGTGAAAAATCTGTCGATTTGCCCTTGAGCAAGGCACTTGACCCAAATGTACTCCAGGGGCACTGTACTACTATGGCTGACCCTGTAAGACAACACATTTCACTGCACCTATCTGGTGTATGTGACAATAAAAAATATTGTTTTAAATAATATTAACCTCAACCATCAGGGTGAAAATGAAGAACTGACCTTACATTAGTGTTAGATCAGGCGGTTTCATCATATTCCTATTTCTACAACTGGTAGCCCAGCTCTGTTCCATGTGGCATTGTACACATTGAACCACTATAGACACCAATCAATGTGTCATGACGTGTGTGTGTGTGTGTGTGTGTGTGTGTGTGTGTGTAGGTGGCAGGGAAGTCAGGCGCAGGAGAATCAAACTTGGTATAAATGGAGTATTTTAATAACTTAAAACAAAAACTCCAAAACCAAAGTCCATAATAAAATAAACGTGGGTACAAGAACCCGTCGCACACCAATCCATAAAACACGAGCATTAACAATAAACAATCTCTGACAAGGACATGAGGGGAAACAGAGGGTTAAATACACAATATATAATGAATGGGATTGGAACCATGTGTGTAGGAAGACAAGACAAAACCAATGGAAAATGAAACACAGATCAATGATGGCTAGAAGACCGGTGACGTCGACCGCGGAGCACCGCCCGAACAAGGTGAGGCATCGACTTCGGCAGAAGTCGTGACACAATGAATTAGTCAGTTTAGTCCGTCTGATGATATGGGAATGTCTGTCCTGTCTGCTCTATATTTTGGTGTCTGTTTCTAGGTAAAGTGCAACTTCATGAAAGAGAAGAGTCTCCAATATGTTCCCTTGTTAAATTAGGATTTCCTCCATTTTAACAAGTTGACCAGTTTACACATTATCCAGACTGTTTTTGATGCACCAGTTTTTCAGTCAATATTGTGCATATTTATATAAAGTATCTAACTGGAGTAGCTAGCTTGATGTCTGAAGCCTTGACAACAGCCTTGACAACAGCAAACTTTCCAACGTCTTCCTCACAGAAGAGGTATTTTTTCCTCTGCATGGTGTATTGCATTCTGTGAGCTGTGAGCTGCATTCTGTGAGCCGTTTGAATGTCAAGTGACCACTTCAAGATACTGGTGACACTCAGCCAGGCCACACTGTGAGTCAGAGATTCCACCATGCACTCAGATCAGTGGAGGCTGCTGACTCCGTGCCAGACATTATTATGATCCGTCCTCCTATCAGCAGCCTCCATTGACTTAGATATGTATGGGTCAGACAATCAAGAAATACAAATACTGTATTTAATATGAATAAATACATGGATTTCAGAATATTGAATAACATTTTATTTGTGCATTTGGAAACTATTCAGACTCCTTAACTTTTCCGACATTTTGTTATGTTACAACCTTATTCCAAAATGGATTAAATAAAAAAAAATCCTCATCAATCTACACACAATAACCCAAAATGACAAAGCAAAAACAGGTGTTTAGAAATGTTTGCAAATGTATTAAAAATAAATAACAGAACTAGCTTATTTACATAAGTATTCAGACCCCTTGCTCTGAGACTCAAAATTGAGGCCAGATGCATCCTGTTTCCATTGATCATCCTTGAGATGTTTCTACAACTTCATTGGAGTCCATCTGTGGTAAATTCAATTGATTGGACATGATTTGGAAAGGCACACACACCTGTCTATATAAGGTCACACAGTTGACAGTGCGTGTCAGAGCCAAAACAAAGCCATGAGGTCAAAGGAACCGCTGTAGAGCTCCAAGACAGGATTGCGTCGAGGCACAGATCTGGGGAAGGGTAACCAAACATTTCTGTTGAATTGAAAGGTCTCCAAGAACACAGTGGTCTCCATCATTCGTTAAATGGAAGAAGTTTGGAACCACCACGACTCTTCATGGAGCTGGCCGCCAATCGTAAACTGAGCAAGAGTAGAATGGCCAGACAGAAGACACTCCTCAGTAAAAGGCACATGACAGCCCACTTGGAGTTTGACAAAAGCCCCCTAAAGACTCTCAGACCATGAGAAACAAGATTCCCAAGATTGAACTCTTTGGCCTGAATGCCAAGCATCACGTCTGGAGGAAACCTGGCACCATCCCTACGGTGAAGCATGGTGGTGGCAGCATCATGCTGGGTGGATGTTTTTCAGTGAAAAGGACTGGGAGACTAGTCTGGATCAAGGGAAAGATGAACGGAGCAAAGTACGGAGAGCTCCTTGATGAAAACCTACACCAAAGTGCTCAGGACCTCAGGCTGGGGCGAAGGTTCACCTTCCAACAGGACAACGACCCTAAGCACACAGCCAAGACAACGTTGGTGTTGCTTCGGGACAAGTCTCTGAATGTCCTTGAGTGGCCCAGCCAGAGCCCGGACTTGAACCCGATCAAACATCTCTGGAGAGCTGAAAATAAATGTACAGTGACGCTCCCCATCTAACCTGACAGAGCTTGAGAGGATCTGCAAAGAAGAATGGGAGAAACTCCCCAAATACTGTACAGGTGTGCCAAGATTGTAGCGTCATACCCAAGAAGACTCGAAGCTGCAATCACTGACAAAGGTGCTTCAACAAAGTACTGAGGAAAGGGTCTGAATACTTATGTAAAAAAAAACATTTATAAAAACTTGTTTTTGCTTTTTCATTATGGGGTATTGTGTGTAGATGGATGAGGGGGGGGAAACGATTTCATACATTACATGCTTATTCTAAAATTTAACAAAATGTGGAAAAAGTCAAGGGGTCTGAAAACTTTCTGAATGCACTGTATATAAGGACTACATGACACCTGACATAAACCTGAAAATATAGAGAACTGATAACTTCAATGGAGGATTTCAAGACATTTTAATCATATCTAGTTCAGTAGCAATATGGCTAGAGTCTGGTGGAGACTGTACTGTAGTCTTCCCCTGGATCCATCTATATGTTTGCTTGTGTCACGACTTCAACCGAGGCAGGCTCTCCTTCCCGTTCGGGTGGCGCTCGGCGCTCGTCGTCACCGGCCTACTAGCTGCCACTGACTCTTTTTCCTCCCCCTCCTTATGTGTTTATTTGTATCACCTGTGTTTAGGTAATTAGTAATTAGTGTGGCTTTATTAGTCAGCCAGCCTGTACGCTTCTTTGTGCGGGATTGTTCATTTGTACTTTTGGATTCGGGAGTGGATGTATGTATTGTGGACTGGGTTTTGTCTTCCGTGTTTGGACGTTTGTTTATGACACCCAGTAAGTCCGTATTGGACATTGGTATGCCGGTTGTGCATTAAAAGGAAAGCACCGTATTGAAACTCTGTTGTTCCTGCGTCTGACTTCACACCCCACGACACCCAGAGCGTTAAGGCTTGTGTTGTCTCTCTTGTTGTGATGTGGGTTTTGTCCTACATTTATATTGTATTTAAGGCAGGAGGCAGGAGGCCTTTTGGTAGGCCGTCATTGTAAATAAGAATTTGTTCTTAAACTGACTTGCCTAGTTAAATAAAGTTTCAATAAAAAATAAATAATAAAACAGCACCATGACACTGATGGAGTCTGCTCTGATAGAAATCTAAATATGGAATAACTGTATTTTTTTTTGAAAATGTCAATTTATATAAAAAAAAAACATCCCTTGCTTCATTATTGACACATTTTTGGTCAATGCACCACATGCAAACTCGAAACTGGATTCCTTTATAGCACCCCCCTGTGATACAGCATACTACAGTAGAAAATCACTGTTTCATCACCAACCAAACCAAACACTCTCCATACTGACTGACTCAGCTATGCGCGCTAACTCATCGAGCAGTGACAAACTACAGCTACATTTCACTTCAGCTGTCAGTCGCCTTCGTTTCACCCACAACTCCAACCCCTGCTTAATCCACAAAGCCAATTTCTTTCTCTCCATCTCCCTCTGCCCACTCCCTTATCCCTCCTTCTCTGCCAACAGCCTGTTTCCTTTACCCCGCCCCCTCTCTCCTTCTATTCCTGTGACCATCTTATCGCGAGTGTGTCTGGTCTGTGTGTAACTCACCATGCTGCGTGTCCCTCCGTCTTCCTCTTGTCCTCTCCAACAGCATGTCTTTCTGGCCTGGGGTCAAACAGTGCAAGGCCGAAGAAAGAGGAGGATGGATACAGAGAGAAAGAGAGCAAGGGTTCAGAGTACGTGAGGCCTCTAACAGTGTTGTCAGGCTGGTGTCGAGACTAGCCACTATAGTACAACCATTATAATCATCTTAAACCATTTACCTTATCTCAAACTTGTTTCCTTATCGTCCCAGAGACACACCCGCACACAATAGCCACAGTGTGTCCCGTCATGTGGTCGTGTCATCCTCTTATAGACGGTATGGTGGCGGGGACCGTGGAACTTGTTTGTTAGTCCACTGTAAGATAGCTCTTAATAATGATACAAATGATGCACTCACGTATCTGTTGTAATGAGTGATAACTGAAATGTGCCATATCTTGTTCATGTTGTTCTCTTTGAATGACTTCTGTTAGTTGGTGTGTTTCTATTTTCATTTTTTGCTAAGAATCTATCTGTTGTCGAAAGAAAAAATGACGGAAACTTGGGGTCTGAAATATCCCGAGGTCTGGAATATCGTGGTGTCTTCCTGTGCAATTACAACGTGTGCGTACTCAACCATCCAAGTCAGTACCATACAGCCAAACATGCTCATCATAGTCAGACACATGATGAGGGAGGGTGGCAACGTGTGTCCAGCTGCAAGTGGCTTGAAGAGCACTCCAGATGGGACTGTGTGTGTTTCTAAAAATGTACCTTCTCGTGATTGGCAGTCAAGGCTGTCTAGTAGACAACAATGACAAATCCCCATTCACATCCTTACCTGGCAGTCAGTTTCACCATCCCCACCCTCTGTCCACCCGTCCTCGACCAACCTCACAATCCCCTGTCTCTAACCCTTCCTTCTCCTCTATTTCTAGACAGCTTAGCTCCCGTGAAAGACTTGTGCGTTCATTCTTTACCCGTTTTCTTTGGTTACCTGGCTATTCATGGCACAACAAGGTTCTCTCGTGAACAATGGGGCTATTCTATTCCATTTCAAAAAGGAGGATCAAACAAAAAGCTACGTCTAACCTTACAATCAGATATATTTCTAGTTATTAGATACAGATTCACAAAAGTATTCCATTTATCAAATGTAAGGTGCCTATTTAACATCTTCTTTCTTTAATAGCCTTATTGGTTTAGCATATTAAAGGACACTTATTTGGCTATTCATTGATGCTTTATCACGCTCTAGTTTCCTAATGACAGTCAGTGCATTGATGCCATTGTAACACGTCTCCAATCAATACAATCTGAGGCATAATGGGGTTTATAGACAGAAAAGCAGCCGGCGATGCCATGTGCTCAATTTCAATGTTCTTCACCCCTTGTTTTGTGACTGAGCTCATTCAGTTTCGTGTTAATTGCACCCCCAATAACGGACTATGACGTGTTGGGCCGTCTTACTAGGATGTATTCTATAACTTCGCTACTATTGGCCTATTTATTTCCTTACCTC
Organism: Salvelinus fontinalis; assembly: GCF_029448725.1. Taxonomy (NCBI): domain Eukaryota; kingdom Metazoa; phylum Chordata; class Actinopteri; order Salmoniformes; family Salmonidae; genus Salvelinus; species Salvelinus fontinalis. The sequence continues at coordinate 29,300,321 of NC_074702.1, read as the reverse complement.
CTTACTCCATTTGCACACACTGCATATAGATTTTTCTATTGTGTTATTGACTGTACGTTTGTTTATCCCATGTGAAACTCCGTGTTGTTGTTTGCGTCGCACTGCTTTGCTTTATCTTGGCCAGGTCGCAGTTGTGAATGAGAACTTGTTCTCAACTGGCCTACCTGGTTAAATAAAGGTGAACAAAAATCATATATATATATATATATGCAAAACCCAGTGTTATTGCTGGCATGACATTATACAGTGAAGTGGATATACTGTTCGCCATTTAATGTTATAGCTGTGAATGTCACCACATTTCTAATCTCAGATAAAAGCAAGAGGTGTGCGCGCAACACAACCTCCCACCCCCCTCTCCATTTGACTGGAATTCTGGCCGAACACACCCAGTTAGTGTGTCTATTGTGTTACAGAATGTCCCTCAGATGCTGACATCAGAACACGGACACAGACTGTGAACAGAAGTGAAATAAGGTGCACCGGATGGGTGGAGTACATTTTAGACATAGACTCAGATTCGGAGCAGATGCGCCATTGGCTATGTTTATACAGCAGGACTAAGAACTCAATTGATGATTGTTTATTTCTGTCTGACTGTTTACACTCGGTTTTATATATGACCCGTATCAGATGGGCCTTTGTACATTTAGATCGGGTGTGTGGTAGATAACTGTGATCTTGGTCATCTCAAATCACGGGGGAATGCAACGGCGGGTGATATTAGATTGAGAGGAAAAAACAAAAAACAGCAAGAACGGTTTTAAAACGGAAGTACGACTACAACACTATGACTATGCATAATACAATGGAAGCCTGCGGTCAGCTGATGGACATTTCCAACTCAAAAGCTGGCCCCGCTCCTGAATACGAGATAACCAATTACCTTGCTGCTGCTTCAGAACAGAACTGGATACGTATGCATTTGAATTTGAATGACCTCAAATATCAGTTACATATGTAGTACCGTACTTGTTTTATACACTCTTTCCTTAGCCTCTACAAACCGACAGGCAGACCTAGTCTTGTCAATAATGACTATTGCAGCCCCTGTTCAATTGTATTGATAACTTCAATGGGACATGTATTTAAACGTTCCCTGCTTTTGTTAAAGTTTTCAGAGAGAATCAATAAAACTCCATGACCTCCATGATAATATCCTCGTTTCTACTTTTGATCTATAGTCTCTATAGTACTACCAACATGACAAAGGGCTAGAAGCACTTGAATATTATCTAAAAGTTCATAGTGAAGGAATGGCTCTACCTAGTGACGGTATTTGTGAACTGTACTCCAGCAGTTAGTTATTCTATATTTGATGAATTTTTCATTATTTATTTTGCCAAGTCTTTTCTTTATGTGATTTCTATATGGAATAAAACACAAGTCCTTATAGATTGGCCTCCTTTGTCATTGTTGCTCAACTTAACCAATAACTGTAAAAAAGTATATGTGTATTTTGATTAGATTAGTCTAACACGTTTATTGTCTGAAAATGTGTTTACATCTTTTATTTCTAATCTAGAAAGTTCTTGCTACTTCTTTATAATCATGTAAGGTTTTTACAATAGCTTACTCTCCCTGGAGGGCATAGTCCTACCTAACGATGAGTTGGGTCTGGGGGCATTGAAACTGAAGCTGTTTGATATAAAAGGACAGTAGACTATTCAAATGAATTGGTTAATTACCAACAATTAACATTTGGTGAATAAATACACTTAAAAAAACGCTTCCTTCAATATTCTGACCAGTAAAATTGGTACAAGGAAAATAAGAAAAAGTGCTGTTGCTGCTTTTGTGGCTTTAAGAAAATAATCAAGTTTGGACTTGAGGCTTACTAGGAATGCATGTAGGCCTATGACAAATCTCTCTTGCAAGGATGGCTAAGAACAAGATGTCTTATTTTCTATTACAATATGTAGGCTGTGGATGTTTTTTTATTAGCATATTCAAGGAATAAACAACAGCCACCATTGCAGGGGTACAGGCTGGGTTGGCTACTACAGACCTGCGAACAAAACACACATAACAGTTCTATTATTGATATTAAAAGTTATTGTGTATTCCTAAGTGTAGCTCCTAATAAATTGGGCACATAGGAACTAATGATTCGAATTAGCTGCCAAATTATCATACAATATCAAATTCTATTGGATGGTGTCCCGATGGTGCTCAAGTTTGGTCAGTATATGGCTATGGCTAAACATTTTGTACATGCATCTCTAGAAAAACACAGTGTGTAACTGTATCTACTGTGGTGCAAATATATATAGTTGTAGGCTATTACAAACGTGTGTTTTTGAAATACTGCTGAGGGGCACACTAAATCTGGAGGTAGACTACACTAAAAAGAAGATGTTCATGGAGGATCCTTTAGGGGTTCTTCAAATTGCATCATCATAATTAACATAACAAAACAATCTCCATCAAAATCCATCTGTTTAACCTAGAGACATCTGTTTTGCATGGGCTGCATCTCAATCCGCCAAATCCGGCCGATGTCGGCCTTCTGCATCTGCAGTGGAAAGTGGCAGAGATACAGTGTTGTTTGTCAGACCAGGAGACATCCCAAAAATCAGTCTTCTCACGAAAACCTCTGTAGTGATATGGTAAGATGAGACTCTCACTAACACGATGTGAAGTCAGTATCTTCGATGTGCCAACTTCTGTCTGCAGTATCCAAACTATTTAGGGTAAATATGTGTCCAAAAATATATATTTTTTCCTGAGCTTTCATCTAAATATAGGACAGACACTTCAAAACCCTATTCCTTATGATATATTTTTTGACTTCCTGTTTTGCCATTTATGAATGTGTTATTCAATGTGTTTTATGGGCAACAATATCTATTGTGACATAAACAATATCTATTCTGACATAAAGAAGCTTAAGCTTATGGCTATAGTGCCACAAACAAAGACAACTTCCCACCCTGAAAGGAGGGAAAAGGACTACCTAAGTATGGTTCCCAATCAGAGACAGACAGTTGTCCCTGATTGAGAACCATACCCGGCCAAAACATAGAAATACAAAATCATAGAAAACAAAAACATAGAATGCCCACCCCAAATCACGCTCTCTAAAGTCAGGGCGTGACAGATCATATATATATATATATTTTGTTGCCTTACAACCTGGATTTAAAATAGATTTTTGGGGGGTTTGTATCATTTGATTTACACAACATGCCTACCACTTTGAAGATGCAAAATATTTTTTTTTGTGAAACAAACCAGAAATAAGACAAAAAAACAGAAAACTTGAGTGTGCATAACTATTCACCCCCCTAAAGTAAATACTTTGTAGAGCCACCTTTTGCAGCAATTACAGCTGTAAGTCTCTTGGGATATGTCTCTATAAGCTTGGCACATCTAACCACTGGGATTTTTGCCCATTCTCCAAGGCAAAACTGCTCCAGCTCCTTCAAGTTGGATGGGTTCCTGCTGGTGTACAGCAATCTTTAAGTCATACCACAGATTCTCAATTGGACTAAGGTCTGGGCTTTGACTAGTCCATTCCAAGACATTTAAATGTTTCCCCTTAAACCACTCGAGTGTTGCTTTAGCAGTAAGCTTAGGGTCATTGTTCTGTTGGAAGGTGAACCTCCATCCCAGACTCAAATCTCTGGAAGACTGAAACAGGTTTCCCTCAAGAATTTCCCTGTATTTAGCTCCATCCATCAATCCTGACCAGTTTCCCAGTCCCTGCCGGTGAAAAACATCCCCACAGCATGATGCTGCCACCACCATGCTTCACCGTGGGGATGGTGCTCTCGGGGTGATGAGAGGTGTTGGGTTTGTGCCAGACATAGTATTTTCCTTGATGGCCAAAAAGCTCAATTTTAGTCTCATCTGACCAGAGTACCTTTTTCTTTATGTTTGGGGAGTCTCCCATATGCCTTCCCATATTTTTTTCATTAAGCAATATCTTTTTTCTGGCCAATCTTCCGTAAAGCCCAGCTCTGTGGAGTGTATGGCTTAAAGTGGTCCGAGGGACAGATACTCCAATCTCCACTGTGGAGCTTTGCAGCTCCTTCAGGGTTATCTTTGGTCTCTTTGTTGCCTCTGATTAATGCCCTCTTTGCCTGGTCTGTGAGTTTTGGTGGGCGGCCCTCTCTTGAAAGGTTTGTTGTGGCGCCACATTTAAAAAAAAAAATGTAATAATGGATTTAATGGTTCTCCGTGGGATGTTCAAAGTTTCAAATATTTTTTTATAACCCAACCCCGATCTGTACTTCTTCACAACTTTGTCCCTTTGCCGCTTGCTTTGTGGTGCCCCTTGCTTAGTGGTGTTGCAGACTCTGGGGCCTTTCAGAGCAGATGAAAATATACTGAGATCATGTGACAGATCATGTGACACTTAGGTGGACTTTATTTAATTAATATGTGACTTCTGAATGTAATTGGTTGCACCAGGTCTTATTAAGGGGCTTCATAGCAAAGGGAGTGAATACATATGCATGCACCACTATTCCGTAAGTTATTTTTTTCATTTCACTTCATAAAGAAAAAATATATATTTAAATTACAGGTTGTAATGCAACAAAATAGGAAAAACGCCAAGGTGGGTGAATACTTTTGCAAGGCACTGTAAATTTTTGCCCGATACCCAATATTTTCCTTGCCAAAAAACCCGATAGCGATAACCGATATTTAAAACACACACACACACACATTATTTTGTTGGCATTTATGTATGTCCCCATTACCAGTAAAACATAATCAAAACATATTTATTTCACTTACTTGCCGTGCTGTTTCATTGCTCATTTGTTCAGTCGTTTCCTTCTCAGCCAGGATTTCGATTGAACGCCGTTTGGGTCTTTGCGTGTCAAATAACACTATTTGGCGTGTCAAATAACACTATTTGACATGTCAATTAAGCTTGTTGACCAATCAGGACCTGAATATGACTGCACATCACATAATAATTTACCGTGTTCATACATTTTTTACGTAGTTATTACACATTGATTACACAATCACTCGTATTTCATACATCACAACGATTCATCAATACCTATGCTATGATGCTGGTAAAGTTGTCTCACGCACATACAGTGCTGGTCATAAAAAAGCTAGCTAGCTCATAGATGCAAACAATGTTCTTCCCCAAAAACATAGCAAAACGTCATAATCTGTTTCAGTAGCTATAGTTAGCTAGGTGTCATCATCTAAAATAACCCTAATTTATAAGATAGTTCTTATTTGATTAATGGTGGTCGGACCCATCTTTGTGAAGCTAGCCACAATAAGGATTAGCCACAATATCGGACTTTGCGGAAGGCAAACCGCAAATTCCACTATTGTGCCTAATCCTTATTGTGGCTAGCTTCACAACACATAACCCGGTCTGGTCGAGCCTCACTAGCCAGATTAAGCTAGCTGGCTGCTTATAACGTTAGTTTTGGGCAACAGGGTTAAATAGCTGGCTAGCTATTTATTTTCATGAACTGAAGTTCAATTTAAATAGGCGAACAACAAATGGCAACCTAGCTAATACTTACTCCCAATGATTGCTAGATCATTGCTAAGAATAATGAAAATGACTGCAGTTTCTACTGGTCATCGTTTTCAGGTATTGGTGCTATCTAGGTACCAAGCTAAAGCTAGCTAGGTACCAAGCTAAAGCTAGCTACCCCAGAAGTTGCGGTCAAACAAATGATGTTTCATTACCAACGCAGTATTGTAAACACATCATTCGTGGCCAGTGTTTGCAGACTTTTTTGTTCAGCTTTGACAGTGCTACTGTATCTTTTTTTGACACGCAAAGACCCAAACGGCGTTCCATAGTATGTATGTCACGGAGCTAATAGCTGTGACGCTATTACTGTGTAACTCCGGTAGGGCAACATCTGAAAAATAGTGCACTTGGTAGTGTGTACCGGTGCTCGACCAGTTGGCGAAAGCCAACATTACCCACGACAGAGAATGGTTGATTGTCAAGGGGAATGAATCCCATTATCTTGGCTTAAAATGGATTTTGCCTTTGAGTTGTCTCGCTGAAATTTTCTTACTCTTTCAAATGACTGCTCGACTTGTTGACTGCTCGATCCACACAGCAGACACAGCGGGCTAGTTGAAGAATGCTGTGTGGCACGCAACATTTTACGTGGCGCCATTACGTCATGTACCTACGTTATACAGGTATGCATGGTAGCTTTGACATCGGTTTTTAACATTGGCGTTAAACTAGACATTGGTCCGATACCGATATTGGCATTTTTAGCTAATATCGGCCAATTCCGATATGTTCACCGATATATCCTGCATCCCTAATAAATACAGTACCAGTCAAAAGTTTGGACACACCTACTCATTCAAGGGGTTTTCTTTATTTTTACTATTTTCTACATTGTGGAATAATAGTGAAGACATCAAGCTATGAAATAACTTATATGGAATCATGTAGTAACCAAAAAAAGTGTTAAATCAAAATATATTTGATATTTGAGAGTCTTCAAAGTAGCCACCCTTTGCCTTGATGACAGCTTTACATACTCTTGGCAATCTCAACCAGCTTCACCTGGAATGCTTTTCCAACAGTTTTGAAGGAGTCCCACATATGCTGATCACTTGTTGGCTGCTTTTCCTTCACTCTGCTGTCCAACTCCTCCCAAACCATCTCAATTGGGTTGAGGTTGGGTGATTGTGGAGGCCAGGTCATCTGGTGCAGCACTGCATCACTCTCCTTCTTGGTCAAATAGCCCTTACACAGCCTGGAGGTGTGTTTTGGGTCATTGTTCTGTTGGAAAACAAATGATAGTCCCCCTAAGTGCAAACCAGATGCGATGGTATATCACTGCAGAATGCCGTGGTAGCCATGCTGGTTAAGTGGGCCTTGAATTCTAAATAAATCACTGACAGTGTCACCAGCAAAGCACCCCCACATCTCCTACTCCATACTTCACAGTGGGAACTACACATGCGGAGATCAACCGTTTACCTACTCTGCGTCTCATAAAGACACGGCGGTTGGAACCAAAAATTTAAATTTGGACTCATCAGACCAAAGGACAGATTTCCACTGGTCTAATGTTCATTGCTCGTGTTTCTTGTCCAAGCAAGCCTCTTCTTATTATTGGTGTCCTTACGTAGTGGTTTCTTTGCAGCAATTTGACCATGAAGGCACAGTCTCGTCTGAACAGTTGATGTTGAGATGTGTCTGTTACTTGAACTCTGTGAAACATTTATTTGGGCTGCAATTTCTGAGGCTGGTAACTCTAATGAACTTATCCTCTGCAGCAGAGGTAATTGTGGGTCTTCCTTTCCTGTGGCGGTCCTCATGAGAGCCAGTTTCATCATAGAGCTTGATGGTTTTTGCCACTGCACTTGAAGAAACTTTCAAAGTACTTGACATTTTCTGCATTGACTGACCTTCATGTCTTAAAGTAATGATGGACTGTTGTTTCTCTTTGATTATTTGAGCTGTTCTTGCCATAATATGGACTTGGTCTTTTACCAAATAGGGCTATCTTCTGTATACCCTCTACCTTGTCACAACACAACTGATTGGCTCAAAGGCATTAAGGAAAGAAATTCCACAAATTAACCTTTAACAAGGCACACCTGTTAATTGAAATGTATTCCAGGTGACTACCTCATCAGCTGTTTGAGATAATGCCATGAGTGTGCAAAGCTTTCATCAAGGCAAAGGGTGACTACTTTGAAGAATCTCAAATATAAAATATATTTTGATTTGTTTAACACTTTTTTGGTTACTACATGATTCCATATGTGTTATTTCATAGTTTTGATGTCTTCACTATTATTCTACAATGTAGAAAATAGTAAAAATAAAGAAAAAACCTTGAATGAGTAGGTGTGTCCAAACTTTTGACTGGTACTGTACAATTTTGCCTGAAAAAAGAGCATAATGCCCGTGAGAAAATCATCAGAAAACTCATGCTGTCTGTACCTGAAAGAGACCCACTTCCACACCCAAAGCTAACGGTAGCTGGGCTAACCTTGCAAAGTTGAAAATCATCCCCATTCACGCTAATATATATTCCTACCAACAGTAGTTCAACAACACTAAATCAATGCCGATATCATTTTTGCTTTTTTTTTGTGCATTTGTGAACATTTGCTAACATGTGCATTCAAAAGACCGGATCATACATAAACACATAACTTTCATCATCACGCTTTGAGCAAATTGAGGAGTAAAAACATGGCTCCCGTTGATGACATCACAACATCAACACAATTTTGAAAAGGAATTCAGTGAAATAGTTCACTCTTGAAAGTAGTGTTTTACATCTCAAAATAATCATAAAATAATATATGAAAAATAAATATGAGGGATTTTCAGTGAAATACTTAAAGTATATTTTTCACCTGTTACAAAAAAAAACATTTAATGGTTCCTTTAAGAACCTTTTGAGGTTATAAAAATTATACAAATGATTAACAAAACCTGCACAAGACAGTATTCATACATTGGTTTTTGTGGTAAATGTGAATTATTATTTTTTTATACACATACTTTGTCCATAATGTAGAGGCCCCTGGGTTCTTCATTGAAGTGGTAAGGGAGGAGGAAAATGGCTGCTGTGACTGAGTCCTAGACGGTTTTAGAGAAGCCATTCATTTAAATTAACTGTAGATGATACTACTACTAATTGTACATACCTGTGTACGTCTCCTCATCAGTATACCTGCAGACACAGACAATTCAGTGGATATCAGACAACAAAGAGTAAAGAATATGTTAAAGGCTATAGCTGCATTGGGTGTAGATGACTGAAACTCTCACTGTGAGCCGTTCAGTCATCTGCACCCCCTGCTACTGTGATATCAATATGAAATAATCTACAGTGGATCTACTTTCTAGCCTTTAACATATTCTTTATTCTTGTTGATTGATATCCATTGAATTGTGTCCATTTTCTCTTTTCGAAAGAATTGTAAAAAGGGAGAAAGTGTCAAACAACATAGCCATTTGCACAAATATGAAAAGATAGATGGTATCATCATTAAACAATATAAATGTAGAATCATTCAAGGGAGAAACCTTACCTTAAATTGTGGAGATCTTTACATTTCCAGTTACTGTAAGTGCCTGCACCTGCTGTCGTCTCAAATTCAAATCCACATTTTTGAGCAGTTAGGTTCCTGCAAGAATCCCCAAGAACTAAAGAGGTTCCTCGATGAACCCCACCTCCTATGGGGTCATTTTTCCTTAAGGTTCTTCAAGGAACCTTGAGGCTCTTAGAAGAACCCTAGTTGAACCGCACATTTTTGGCTTGACTCCTCCTACTCAGTTGGCCTATCATTCCGTTTCTCTAAACATAAAATTGGAAACCAAAAAGAAAGGAGGACCAAGGCACTCTTCATATAATAAATTAAAATGCCTTTATTAGTATGGCATGTTCAATAGAAACAAAGTTGTTAAAAACCGCCGCGTTTCGGCTGCATGGCCTTCGTCAGGGAGTACAGAAAGGGGAGAATACAATGTCCTCTTTTGAAAGGCTTTTCCAATTAGCCCTAATTAGAAGAGGGAGTGGTTACCAAATTGGACACAACTAGTAAGCAATAATATACAAATGAAAAGGTGAAATACTGTAGCTATGTTATCATGAGCATACAACTCCAAGTTAGAAGCATCAGAACACCCAGAAAGGCAGTCCCAACCCTAACCATGACTGGGAGAAGTGTCCAGAACAAGAAAGCAATATATTCCACAGTACACTAGACCACAGCAAAACATGAACAACAGTCCAAACATAGCTGAAAATTGGAAACATTTTGAAAATGTTTGAAATTTCTCCAAACATCAAAGGGTTAAGGTTTGGATAGGGTTAAACATTAAAGTGATATTCCAACATGTTTCATCTTCATATTCATCATCTCCAGCACCACCCCATCATCAACATATGTGAAAATGGTGCGTTTCTATGTTTTGTAGTAAAAAAGATAAAGAGAAGTGTTTCCAATGACATCATCAACCAATTAGTAGACAATTAAGTAGGCAATTAGAAGGCAATGCCTACTCACAATTGGTCAAAATCACACGATGCACACCAATTATCTCATTGGAAACACTTTTTACTACAAAACATAAAAATGCACAATTTTCCCAAATGTTGACGCTGGAGATTATGAATATGAAGTTGAAAATCTGTGAAGTTTCCCTTTAAGTTTAGGCACTCATTCCAAATTATTAAAAGGTAAGGGATATTTGGGATAGGTTTAAAAAAATAAAATATATACTTAAAAATAATAAATAAATAAATAAAAATAAATCTGCGATCATGATGCCAGCAGATTATACTGCTGCTTGAGAACGGTAATGCAGCCGCTTACCTATTTGACTCTCATGCAGTTACACCACATGTCAAAACACCAGCTCTGCAGGTGTCAGCTACCGCCGGTTAACGCTTGATCTGATTGAATCTAAGCCCTCATATTAATTAACTGCTGTCATAACATATTGGTGTGAGACAGACAGGTATCAGCGTATTTTTGTGCCTGCTTGCTTTGTGAATCGTTGGTCCCTACCTGCATGTCAGAAAAGCCTGGACAGCCATTGTCGCAATTACATAAATATCCAGCTGCTTTTCTATAGAAAGAGATGGCTAAAGTATTAGCTTGTGAGGGATGCTTCATTCTCAATTATACTTTCCCCTAGAAATATTAATGATACATGTAATAAGAGAGTGTTAAATACTTGAAATAGTAGCCATTTGGTGATTCCATGCCAATAACTTCACAGTAGCAACGCATTTAGAGCAAAACTCAGAAATTCAAATGTTTTTTAAAGGGGCAATCTGCAGTTCAAACAACAATAAAGTGGGTACCCCACCACTGTTTTTGATGGATGGCACTGAAGTAATGTAACCACTCTCAAATTGAAAGACTACGCCATGGTTGCAAGGACTGACCATCCACGATATCAACGTTATAGTTTTAATCATGTTTTGAGGCTTTACAGTGTTTGTTTACAATTACATTGTTTACAAACAACGGAGTGAAACCATTGTATATTTTGGGTTCTGATTGGCTAAGCTCATGAGGCATTTGAAGTTATATTCTTCAAGAATCAATGACTATATATGATTCATTTAAAAGTATAATAACGGACGTACCAACCCCGGTTTGATCCTGTATTGGTCACCTGGCAGTGCTAGTAATGCACATCATTTCAGCCTACGCTGGGGCACTCCTTACTGAGGCACCCCCTGCACTCCAGGCAATTATGTTTGGACTCACATGGCGAGAAGGGTTAATTGCCGTCACCAACTCGCCTGATTGGAGCTGCTTCACGCTTGTCGGGCCACAATCGCATCAAAGGGCTCCCATCCAGAGGGAGTTAGTCCTCACAGACTGGTACTCCCCCCCCCCCCCCCCCCCACACACACACCAGATAATTGCTCAATTAGGTCCCAGATGAGAGTGCATGTTTTTTTAAATGGTAGGCAAATATTAAATGGTGGATATTTCACAAGTGACAATAGTCTAATCCAATCCAATCAAATATTATTTGTCACATGCTCCGTTAACAATAGGTGTAGACTAACAGTGAAATGTTTACTTACGGGCCCTTCCCAACAGAGAGAACAATTTAGAAATAATAGAAAAATAATAACAAGAGGAATAAATACACAATGAGTAACGATAACTTTTCTATATACAGTGAGTGGACAAAACATTATGAACACTGCCATTTCCATGACACAGACTGACCAGGTGAAAGCTATGATCCCTTACTGATGTCACTTGTTAAATCCACTTCAATCAGTGTTGATGAAGGGGAGTAAACAGGTAAAATAAGGATTTTTAGGCCTTGAGACAATAGAGTATACCATTATGAGTCATAATACCCATAAAACCTAGAGGTCAAATAGGGAAATGGTTCCAATCGTTTTTCCACCATTCATTTTTCCCATAAGGTAATTTGGAAACACTTAAAATAAGGGCTGTGTTTCGTGTAGGCCTACCCTGGCATGACGTTTTAATAACCGTGTAAATCTCTCTTGGACAAGGTGACTTTTATAAATATATTTGCCTGTATTTACCCCCCCAACATAAAATGCTAATTAGCTGCTAGCTGCTAAAGAACTACAAATATCATGATGATCTGGACGAGACTGCCGAATCCAGGCAAAGGTCTAATATCTCATGTTAGCTAAGTGTAGTAATGAATAAATAGGCTACATTTCTTTAAATTTACAATTCTGTGAAGTCTTGCGCAAGTTTGAAATAGACACAAATCCTGTTAGCAAAAGTATCAGCTAGAGATGACTTGCAGGGATTTGTAGTTATGCATGAGGTCTACTTTAATGCTAATTAGCTTGTCTAATCTGAGACTAAGTAGAGACAAATGTATTGACAAAAGTCAACTTGTCCGAGAGAGATTTACATGATTATCAAAACGTCACCTCAAGGTAAGCCTACACGAAAACACAGCCCTTATGTTAAGTGTTTCTAAAATCCCTAATGAGAAAAAATGAATGGTAGAAAAATTATTTGGCCCATTTCTCTGTTTGACCGCTAGGTTTTATGGGTATTATGACATCTCCACTGTGGGGCTCTATGGAGACATGGATTGTGTATGTGTGCCATTCAGAGGGTGAATGGGCAAGACAAAAGATTTAAGTGCCTTTGAACAGGTTATGCTAGTAGGTGTCAGGCGCACCGGTTTGTGTTAAGAACTGCAGCGCAGCTGGGGTTTTCTACGCTCCACAGTTTTCCATGTGTATCAAGAATGGTCCACCACCCAAAGGACATCCAGCCAACATGACACAACTGTGGGAAGCATTGGACTCAACTCTTCTACACCTTGTAGACTCTATGCCCTGACCAATTGAGGCTGTACTGAGGGAAAAAGGGGTGGTGCAACTCAATATTAGGAAGGTGTGCTTAATGTTTTGTACACTCAGTGTATATACACAGGGTAAGTACCAAGTCGATGTACAAGGTAATTGAGGTAGACATGTACATGTAGGTAGGGATAAAGTGACAAGGCAAGAGGATAGATATTAAACAGTAAAAGGATCCAGATACGCGGCCGTAGCAGGTTTATTGCGCAGAACTGTTGTAGTTGATTTACAATGCAATACATGTCATTATAAGTCCAGAACACTAGAGGTCAGTGTTGTCTTGCTTAAAAAAAACTGCTGATACTGTCTCTCTTTCCTCACTGTGTACATACTCTTATTTCAACTATACATATGAATTAGGGTTGCAAAATTCCGGTAATCCCCAGGTAAAAAAAAAAAAGAAGCCTATTGGAGGATTATTCCCCCCAGATTGACACACAATGGCCCATATTGACAAATAGTCTCACAGTAGGAGTGCTGATCCAGGATCAGTTTCGCCTTTTAGATTATAATGAATACAATTATGGGGCTCATCACAGTCCCGTGTGTCCCTCCCCTGCTCACATGTTCATCATATCAGAGCTAAGATCCTCTCCCGGGGTGGCGTTCAATATCACTGTAGGAATTAGACTGCCATTGAGTGTCTTTGTAGCTTAGGGTCTACATTTCGCATGCACACACACACACACACACACACACGCACACACGCACACACGCACACGCACACACACACGCACACACACGCACACACACACACATGCACACACAGAGAAATTCTTCAAATACAGTTACTTGGAATCTTAGGTACTACATGTCACATGTGGTCTGAGTTGCCTCTGCAGTTTATTGAATAATCCCACCACTGAACTACTCATAGTCTATGAAAATCCATCAGCCATTATATACAAGCCAGTTTTCTTACCAAAGAACACTGATGGTTTGGCTTCTCCAGCCCACTGGGCGCAAACGTCAATCCAACGTCTAGTTTTGATTGAACTTTGAGTTGTCAACGAACATTATTTAAATGTAAAATCAACAAAACATTTAGCCATGTCATTGGATTAATAAAAAGTTAAATGTTGGTAAAAAAAAAATATATATATATATTCCTTTAGGTTGATGACTTTTTGAAAATCCAATCAGTTTTCCACGTTGGATTCAATGTCATCAGAAGGGAAAACGTGGAGTTTTTGTTGTTGAAATGACATGGATCAGTGTTGATTAAACCAGTGTGTGGCCAGTGGTGGAGCTCTAATGTTACTCCACAGCTCCTCTCATGGCCCACACATGGTGCTCATAAACAGTCTCAGAGCATAGGACTTCTGATCTAGGATCAGTTTAGCCTTTTAGATCATCATGAATAAAATGACAGGGACAAAGGGGGACCTGATGCTAGATCAGCTCTCCTAGCCAGGCACTAGGCCACTGTGTAGTATGGATGTATGTCTCCTTTATACCTCCTATACTTCTTCATACAAGGTAGTGTATGTTGGCATGTATGTGTTCTATTTCTGAAGGCAAGACATTTTGTCGTCTCACATTTTTCATTAAATCTATTTCAAAATGTCTCAAAACGTCTATTTCAATCGTCTCCAATCATATTTTTTTTGCACCAAACACACGTCTCTACAGTGTAGGTCTGCAACTGCCAAAGGCCGCATTCACATCCACCGGCCTTGAGCAGAGAAGTATGGATCCCGCTGTGGCTTCCTGTAACTCTGAGCATACTGGCAGACACACACACGCCACACACATACACACACACACAGATACTCTCTCCATATGCACAAAACTATTCAAAAAGTGTGTGTGTGTGTGTGTTCCCCCTCCAATGTGCCTCCAAGGACCCCAAGCTACTCCACAGACTGGGAGCCACACAGACTTACCAACATTGCTTCCAGGGAGAGAGACAGAGGGTGGGAGCATATGTTGGATAAAGTGTACTATGTCTCGTTGAAGGGGGATATTTCTCTTGGATGTTGTGTTACAAGCCAGGACTGTGCGGTGCAGAAAGAGGCATTTTTTTCGTTCAATTTATTAATCCTTTTAGGCAATGTTCCCTGTTCAGAAATGCAAATTGAATCAATCTGAGTCTGACTTTAAGACTTTTCAAGTGGGATTTAATTAGAAGCTAGAGCCTGCAGTTTTTAATGAGAGAGGGGGTGGAGAGAGAGGGAGAGTGGGTTGGGGGGGGGGTTGCGGTTTTGATCTGAGGTCCTGCTGGAGAAAGCTAGTGCACACACACACACACAAAAAAGCACACAAACAAACACACAAACACACAAGTATGCCCCTCAGTGCAGTGTGAGATGGATACCCTCACATCCATCTAGTTTCTCTCCTCTACTTTCTCACTTGTCAGTGTTCTGTCAGACTTTCAGCAATGGCAAACCTCTCCTCCTTTATCCCTATCCTTCTATCGCCCATCCCTCTATTCCTTCCAATGCCTCTGAACCTCTCGGTGTCTCTCTTCTACACCTGTTCTTAGTCATTCCTGTATGTTCAAAGCAGAGTCGCTCACAGAGGTCACGTAGCTTCTCTGATCATCAAATCTTAATTCAAAATCAATCTCCCTTTACACTCTCTACCGATTAGTTTCTCTTCCACATCTCTCTCAGTCCCTCTCTCTTTTACTCCTATTACCACACTTCCATCCCTCCCACTCTCTTTCTCCATCTCTGTCTGTCTTCTCTCTCCTTCTCTCTCATCTCTATTTTTTCTTTCTCTCCGTCTCTCTGTCTCTCCTTCCTCTCTCTCTCTCTCCCTCTCTATGTCTATCTCTCTCTCTCCCCCTCTGCTTTTGTCCCTCTCCACTCTCTCTCCCTCTCTCCGCACTAGCCCTAGTGTGAGGCTGGCCAGGGTGATTGAGCGAGAGTGTGAGGTCTAGTCTATCACAATTATTAACAACCTGCTAGATCTGCCTGTCTCTCTCCCGCCAATAAATGATCTCAGTGGACAGACAGCAGCCCACACTCCCCAATATATATAATATTCCTAAGGAGAAAATGTGAAGAAATGTGAAAAACTGTCCATTTATCAGAGATTTTAGCGGAGCTTCGGCGTGGGTGCGGATCTAAGGCTGATACATTTTGGGAAATATGGTGCTGTTAAAAGGGGTGAAGCTGGTCTGCGGTGCAGCTGGTCTCCGGTTGGGGATAGGGAGCTCATGCTCTCGTTTGGGTTGGGTGTCTGGGGGCAGCATGGGTGCGTCCCAAATGGCACTCTATTCCCAATATAGGAATAGATGGGCCCTGGTCAAAAGTAGTGCACTATACATGGTTTAGTGTTCCATTCGGGATGCATCCCATGGGAGGCAGCTCCTCCGAGGCCACTTTGTTTGACTCGTTTTGTTTCATTATTTACATTTTTGTGGTCAAGACACCACCCAGACCAAACAAAAACGGAGAGGGAGGGGAGGGAGAAATGTTGCGTGTTGCCTTGTCGATGTTGCAAAGTTGACATTTTCACAACATACACTACATATACAAAAATATGTGGACACCCATTCAAATTAGTAGATTTGGCTATTTCAGCCACACCCGTTGCTGACAGGTGTATAAAAATCGAGCACACAGCCATGCAATCTCCATAGACAAGCATTGGCAGTAGAATGGCCTTACTGAAGAGCTCCGTGACTTTCAACATGGCACCATCACACCTTTCCAACTAGTCTATAGTCAGCTAGTCAGCCCGTCTGGTGTTCAACTTTCCCAAGTTCTCTCACGTCACCCCGCTCCTCCGCTCTCTCCACTGGCTTCCAGTTGAAGCTCGCATCCGCTACAAGACCATGGTGCTTGCCTACGGAGCTGTGAGGGGAACGGCACCTCCGTACCTTCAGGCTTTGATCAGGCCCTACACCCAAACAAGGGCACTGCGTTCATCCACCTCTGGCCTGCTCGCCTCCCTACCTCTGAGGAAGTACAGTTCCCGCTCAGCCCAGTCAAAACTGTTCGCTGCTCTGGCACCCCAATGGTGGAACAAACTCCCTCACGACGCCAGGTCAGCGGAGTCAATCACCACCTTCCGGAGACACCTGAAACCCCACCTCTTTAAGGAATACCTAGGATAGGATAAAGTAATCCTTCTAACCCCCCCCCCCCCCCTTAAAAGAGTTAGATGCACTATTGTAAAGTGGTTGTTCCACTGGATATCATAAGGTGAATGCACCAATTTGTAAGTCGCTCTGGATAAGAGCGTCTGCTAAATGACTTAAATGTAAATGTAAATGTAGTCAGTTCGTCAAATTTCTGCCCTGCTAGAGCTGCCCGTCAACTGTAAGTGCTGTTATTGTGAAGTGGATAGTCTAGGAGCAACAGCGGCTCAGCCAGTAAAGTGGTAGGTTACACAAGCTGTGGTGTAAAGTGGTGTAAAGCTTGCGCCATTGGACTCTGGAGCAGTGGAAAAGCGTTCTCTGGACTGATGAATCACGTTTCACCATCTGGCAGTCTGACGGACTACTCTGGGTTTGGCGGATGCCAGGAGGAAGCAACCTGCACCAATGCATAGTGCCAACTGTAAAGTCTGGTGGTGGAGGAATAATGGTCTGGGGCTAGGCCCCTTAATTCCAGTGAAGGGAAATCTTAACGCTACAGCATACAATGGCATTCTAGATGATTCTGTGCTTCCAACTTTGTGGCAACAGTTTGGGGAAGGCCCTTTCCTGTTTCAGCATGACACTGCCCCTGTGCAAAGAGGTCCATGGTTTGAAATGGTTTGTCGAGATCGGCGTGGAAGAACTTGACTGGCCTGACCTCAACCCCATCGAACACCGTTGGGATGAATTGGAATGCCGACTGCGAGCCAGGCCTAATCGCCCACGTCAGTGCCTGACCTCACTAATGCTCGTGGCTGAACGGAAGAAAGTCCCTGCAGCAATGTTACAACATCTAGTGGAATGCCTTCCCAGAAGAGTGGAGGCTGTTATAGCAGCAAGGGGGGGACCAACTCCATATTAATGCCCATGATTTTGGAATGAGATGTTCGACGATGAGGATGTCCACATACTTTTGACCATGTAGTGTAGTGTTTTCTCACGATATGTTCTGAGGAGAAGGCTAATGTAAGAGATTGATAATTGCATTTGTTTCAACAGTGCTGATAGCTTTACCAGGCTTAAAGAGCAGCTGCCCCTAAAACCCAACTTCTCATTTAGAAAACAGCCTACGTGGCATCGATATGACTAAGAAACATTTATTCTACTGTCAAAGTGGACTACAAAGTGTAAATAGGATAATTTTGGTCATAAAGTCAGCCTCGTCTAAAACTAAGTTTTGTGAGACTTGTGGTCGTGACTGCATCAAAATGTAAATGAAGGTTAGGTTTGTTTCAATCCTGCCCACATGCCCACAGTTGGCAGCAGACAAGTAATCATCAATTTGGAGTGCAGCTGCACGCAACCTAATCGTCATGGCCATGGTAAATTTAGTTTTGGATATCCCTTTGGGGCTAGTTAGGTACCATAGGTAAATTACGCAAAGTATATGGTACAGCAATAGATCCAAATTTCAATGACTTAAAAACCCCAAACCAACTATACATTTTATGAATTCATATACAAATAATGAAAGCATTTAATGTGAACTACAAGGTGTGCAACATAAAAATATTGTTACATTTACATTGTGTCATTTATTGACGGTCCCTAAATAGCCCGGGAGATTGGCCATACAAATTCAAACCAATATTGTCACTGTCGCACACCAGCCTGTTAAAGCTAATTCGCTAAATAATTAGGCTGAATCTTCCCACCTGCGAACACACACACAAGACATCCACATCAAACCACAGCCTGAAACCAACTCATGTTTGAATTCACTCATGGCTGCTAGCATTTCCTAATGAACCAAATCAGGAAGTCCTTTAACATGCATGTAGTAACTACTCAAAATGGGATACATAAGAAAAACTGCTTGGAAGAACTCAAAGAGCCAATGAACAGCATATATAGGAGGAGATAAGTACTACATTTGCTATTTTAACACTACTGAGCCAAGCCTAGCTGGAGTGGCCTGGTTATTCACCCCACCATAGTTGCTGGATCCAGTGGCTGGATGGAACAGTGAAAATAAATGATCAGAAGCAGCATGGTACGGTTTGGGTCAACTCAGCAGTGAAAAGGGCATTAACTTTGACTGTGTTACTCTTACTGTTAAAAAAAAACCTCGCTTCATTTCTCCAGAAAGGACACCATTGCTCAAATGAACCGATAACTCTTATGAATGCATCCCCAAAAACAAGTTGACCCTTTTCGATATTTCAATAATACGAATGACTGTTCCTTATTTAGGCATGCTGTGAATCGGTGCCAAACCTTGTGAACTGACAGGACACCGTGAGTTTGAAGAAGACATGAAAGGGAGCTACAAAAGAGAGAACACCATAGCTATGGTCCCGAGGGGACGTTTCACTAAGAACCCTACATCAGAGACACACACACAACCACACACATCAGAGGAACAGACGGCTAGCTAAGCCTATTTAGAAAAACAGACATTTGGTCCAAAGTCATCCTCCCCTTCTCCCTGCCGCCCTGAGAGCGCAGCACACCACGCAACACTCTCTGTGTCTCTGGCTGTATCCCAAATGGCTCCCTATGTAGTGCATTACATTTGCCCAGGGTCTATAGGGCTCGGTATAGGGAAGATAGTACCATTTGGGACTTAAGATCTGTCTTTAGAGCCTCATTAACAATCTGCTAATTAACAGGCTGGGAACACAGGGTAATATATATATATCGGAGGGGGGAAGAATGTGGAGAGGTGACTGAATGGTTGTGTGGGGTGCACAGGTGGGAGACAAGGAAAGGAGAGGAATAGGGGATAGGCAGAGAGAGGGGGCTAAGGAGAGGGAGAAAGAGACAGACAGAGGGAGGGGTTGGATGCGCCTGTTCTGAATTAATCCCTGCTCTCATCAGGAGATGAATGTATGCTCACTCTCCCCTTGGAATGAGCTCAAGAATAAAAGGAAGTCAACCCAACAAATAATGAATAAATAAATAAATTGATAAATAAATAAATAAGACAGTACTCCTGAAAGAAAGATACTCAATTGGTGTGTGTGTTGGTGCATGCGTGTCTATTTGTGTGTTTGTGTGTGTGTGTGTGGTGCGTCTCTGGTGAGCGTCCTTAACATCAAACAGCTGGAAGTAATAAAATATTTAGCATGCGCTGGGAGTCTGTGAATATTAATATAGCCTTTTTCCTCTGTCTCTCAAATCTCTGTCTTTTTCCTATATATTTTTCTTTCTCTCTCCCCTTTCTGTCTGTCTTTCTCCATGTGCCGCTCTCTCTCTCTTCCTCTTTTCTCTCTGTCACCTATGTCTACCCCCTCTCCTCTACCACCTCCTCTCCAGGGTTGGGTAGGTTACTTTCTAAATGTAATCCGTTACAGTTACTAGTTACCTGTCCAAAATTGTAATCAGTAACGTAACTTTTGGATTACCCAAACTCAGTAACGTAATCTGATTGCATTCAGTTACTTTTAGATTACTTTCCCCTTAAGAGGCATGAGTAGAAGACAAACATGTATGTTACCAATTGAACAACCTCTATTGCAGGATAAATCTATGTTAAAGTTGACATATTTGATACATAAATGATGTTAAATGTTACTTTATGGGTTGGTTATGTAGGCTTCTTGTAACCCACCGCTTTCTACTACATATACAAATACGATAAAATGACATGTCTTTACATTAAAACAAAGTCTATCAGAATTCCAGTCATTACAATAATTGTTGTACCCCTTGATCTTCAAGAATAGGATTTGGAAATATGGAAGTATAGATTAGCCAAATTGTTTTACCTGAGCACAACCCCAAAACTAAGGACTTATTAGCCAGCCCTACTCTGCTGTGTATGATTTTGTTGTCATGGAGGACTGATTGGGTTCATTGATTCGAGTTGAAAAATAAATGCTGCGCTCATGAAATGTTATGCTTTGAGCACTACTGAAAAGTGCTATTTACACGTGAAAAATGAATGCCATATGCTGCATTTGCTATAGGCCTATTGTTGACCTTTTTGTTGGTGACACTTTGATATCTTGACAAAATGCAGCTGTTGCTACCATGTTGTTGTCATGTTGTGTTGCTATGCTATGTTGTTGTCTTAGGTCTCTCTTTATGTAGCGTTGTGTTGTCTCTCTTATCGTGATGTGTGTTTTGTCCTATATTTTATAATTTAAAAAAAATCCCAGCCAAAGGCTTTTTGGTAGGCCTTCATTGTAAGTAAGAATTTGTTCTTAACTGAATTGCTTAGTTAAATAAATGTTACATATTTTTTATATAAAAAGGGCAAATCCACACATGAAACAATAACAAAACGATCGGCCCGCCTCTGTTTTGGTAAAAAGCTGAGGGATGGGCCTGGAGAAATGCAACCGTTCTCAGATTACTAGACAGAGCTATGGATGCAAGGACTGACCAATCATGATATCCAAATTATTATTTTAACCATGTTATGAGGCTATACATTGTTTGTTTCCATTTACCTTGTTTACAAACATTGGAAAAAAACAAGCTTATATTTTGGGTTCTCATGGAGTGTGACAGTTGAACGAAATTCATGATGCATTTATAAGTTATATTCTTCAAGAATCAATGGAGATATTTACAGTATTTTTATATATGATTTATAAATCCAAAAATTGATGTAGCAACTACAGATTGCCCCTTTAAGTCTTTCAAAAGTGTACGAGTTTGAACATGTGTCCATTAGGCCTATGGATTTTTTTTTTAACAACATGAAATAGATTGAGCAATATAAGCACCACTTTTATTCCACAGGCTGGGATCCGCACTTTGCAGCTGTTTCAAGAGCGCATTTTTCACTGGCTGTCCACTGGTTTTAAAAACAATGATTGATAGGCAGCTTAAACTTCTTGAATTCAACCGCTATTGGGTTCAAATACACATTTAGATTTGTGAACAGCCAGCCACAACAACCACAATCCGTAAGGCGCAAATAGCTAAATGAGAGAGCAGCAGTGTGATTCACATCAATGAGCTATGTAGATATCAATAATAAGTGATATCCGTATCGCCGTAGACTACACCACTGCTGTCATCCTTACCTCCAAGCGTTTATTCAAGTTGGATAATCTTGGGATTCCGACAGCAGTCGCACCATTGGAAGACATAGCTTGGACTGTAGCCTATAAAAGCCTATTCCTGTGCTTTTCTCATGATCTATCAAACACATTTGGTGTGTCATCATAGTGGTCTCTGACTTGTGGTCAGACTCGCTCAGGTGGAACAAACTTAAACTTGCGCCTTTTTTCAATGCTGATTTGAATGTCTTTGAGAAAACAGAAGTGTCAAAGATTTTTTTCCCAAACATCCTTTCTGAATTAAAAAGTATTCCTCGAAGTCATCTAGTTTTTCAAAAGCATCTGTAATCTGTTTACAATATTTTGGGTGGTAACGTAATGGGTTTACAGTTACCATTTTTTGTAATACCTTACATGTACTGTAACAGATAACATAATTTACTCCCCAACCCTGCTCCTCGCTCTCTTTCTCCACTTCACATTTCTGTCTGTCTTCTGTCTCTACCCCCTCATCTCCCTCTTTCTCCCTCCTTCCTATCCCTCTCTCTCTACCCCCTCATCTCAGTCCTCCCTATCCCTCTCTCACTACCTCTTCCTCTCTCTCTCTCTCCCTCTGTTTCTCTCCTCTCTCTGTCTCTCTCTCCATGTCTCTCTCTCTCTCGCTCTGTATGTCTCAGTGTTGACCTTTAGTCTCTTGCACCTTGTTTGAGAGAGAGAGAGAGAGAGAGAGAATGGAGAGGATGAATGGCGGGTCGCGAGGAGGCAGTGACAGGATTTATGAGTGGGGCTGCTGGGTTGCTCACCACGGTCTCGCTGTGGTCCACACCTCTAATCGACGCTGTTCGTCAGGCTCCGATGTGTCTGCCTGGGGGCCAGTCTCTGTCCCTCCTCTCGCCCCATCCTCAGGAATCTGGGCTGCCGCTGTGCAAATACATCACTCACTGCCATGGTATTGGAAAACAGGTCCCAGTTTACCGCTTAGCTTTCTTTCTTTCTTTCTTTCTTTCTTTCTTTCTTTCTTTCTGTCTGTCTGTCTGTCTGTCTGTCTGTCTGTGTGTCTGTGTGTCCGTGTGTCCGTGTGTCCGTGTGTCCGTGTGTCCGTGTGTCCGTGTGTCCGTGTGTCCGTGTGTCCGTGTGTCGGTCGGTCGGTCGCTCTGTCTGTCTGTCTGTCTGTCTGTCTGTCTGTCTGTCTGTCTGTCTGTCTGTCTGTCAGCGTGTGTGATAGGAGGCCACAGGCAGTGTCTCTTCTGTTATATGGACGTGTGTGTGGGTGCTGTCTGATTTTGATACACACACTCACAAACACACACACATTTACATACACAAACACAGGGATGTTTTTGCAGGCATGAACATGCACACAAATGACTGTATATATGAATGGACAAAGCCATTGATCACATGACACCATTCATTACAATGTGAAGATGTAATAGCGCATCGAAGCCAAATTAAATTGGTTAAGATGGCTTCTCATCGCGACATAACATGCGCAGTTTGAGCTACTCCAGGAGCTGACATTGCAGACTAGCGCAGTGCTGCCTCTCTCATTTGTCCGAGGTGGTTTCAACAGCTTTTCCCTGGTGACGTCGCCGAAGATCCATCTGCTGGCCATGGCCCGCTAGCTTTCTGAATTGCTGTGTCTCCAGCTCGCCTAGCGTAGTAGCGACTACCGAACGGCCCCCTGACTCACCTATTGCTGCTCATTGATCACTCGGCTACTCATGCCTCTCCCAAATGTCAATATGCCTTGTCTACTGCTGTTTAGGTTAGTTATTATTGTTTTATTTCACTATAGAGCCCCCAGCTACGCCCTAAATGCCTTAGATAGCTCTTTTGTCGTACCCTCCACACATGTGGAGACCTCACCTGGCTTAAAAACCTTTTCTCAATAGGGGGGGCGCTGTTCTCACTTTGTAAAAAATCGTTCCCAAATTAAACTGCCTCGTACTCAAGTCTTGCTCTTACAATATGCATATTATTATTACTATTGGATAGAAAACACTCTCTAGTTTCTAAAACCGTTTGAATTATATCTGTGAGTAAAACAGAACTCATTTTGCAGCAAACTTCCTGTCAGGAAGTGAGAAATCTGAAATCGGGGGCTCTGTTCCAGGGTCAGCCTATCAATTTGCATTGAATCTATGGGTCTACATGCACTGCATACGCCTTCCACTAGATGCCAGTAGGCAGTGAGAATTGGAATGGGGTGTCTAGCTAGATCTGAGGCCGAACAAGAGCTCTTGGAACCGTGGGTGTAGTCTTTTCACCGTTCGTCTTGGCGCGAGACAGACCTCAGGATTGCGTTCTGAAAAGCTTTCGTTATAGGCGTTAGATATATCCGTCTCTGATTTTATTTGATATATGTGTTAAAAACATCATCAACTAGTTATATTAAACCGACTTATATCAGTTTATATAAGTTTATTCCGATTTTCTGTATTTTCTTTGTTATGCGTTCTGGTGATTTGGACACTTCGGTGCCGCATGGCTAGCGTTGGCAGATGAAGACGACATTCTACAACAGAATAACGATTATTCTGAACAAAGGACAACTTGTACAAAATTCTGATGGAAGCTCATCAAATAGTAGGAACGATTTATGATGTTATTTTGTATTTCTGTCGAAAATGTTTAGACGTCATTTGGGCGCTGATTTTGGGCGCTGTATCGCTATAACGTAAGTCGTACTAAAGTTAATTTTAAAAATCTAACACAGCGGTTGCATTAAGAACTAGTGTATCTTTGATTTGCTGTCCAACATGTATTTTTTAGTAAAGCTTATGATTAGTTATTTGATTAGAATAGGTGCCTCTCCAAGATTTCTCCGGACAATATTTCTGCATTTTCACTACGTATTCACATTGTTCAACCACGATTTGTGCCGCTAATATGCACATTTTCGAACAAACCATATATGTATTGTGTAATATGATGTTATAGGACTGTTATCTGATGAAGGTTAGTGAAATAATTAATATCTTTTGCTGGTTTTGTCGCTATCGCTAGTGTTGCCTTGAATCAATGCTGTTGTGTGGTTGGATATTTTAGTAAGCTAATATAATGCTATATTGTGTTTTCGCTGTAAAACACTTAAAAAATCTGAAATATTGGCTGGATTCACAAGATGTTTGTCTTTAATTTGCTGTACCCCATGTATTTTTCATAAATGTTTTATGATGAGTATTTAGTAATTCACGTTGGTCTCTGTAGTTATTCTAGCTGCTTTGGTGAGATTTTGTGATGGTGGCTGCAATGTAAAACTATGATTTATACCTGAAATATGCACATTTTTCGAACAAAACATATGCTATACAATAAATATGTTATCAGACTGTCATCTGATGAAGTTGTTTCTTGGTTAGTGACTATTTATATCTTTATTTGGTCGAATTTGTGATAGCTGCCTATGCGGTAAAAAAATTGTGAAAATATGAGGTTGAGTCTTTTGCTATGGTGGTTAGCTAATAGAAATACATATTGTGTTTTCCCTGTAAAACATTTAAAAAATCGGAAATGATGGCTGGATTCACAAGATGTGTATCTTTCATCTGGTGTCTTGGACTTGTGATTTCATGATATTTAGATGCTAGTATTTACTTGTGGCGCTATGCTAGGCTATGCTAGTCAGCTTTCTTACTGATGAGGGTGCTCCCGGATCCGGGATGAGTACTAAGTAGAAGTTAACTGGTGCCTCCAGAGACGCAACCGCTCTCATCTTCACTCAATGCCTAGGTTTACCTCCACTGTACTCACATCCTACCATGCCATTGTCTGTACATTATGTCCTGAATCTATTCTACCACACCCAGAAATCTACTCCTTTTATTCTCTGTCCCCAACGCACTAGACGACCAGTTCTTACAGCCTTTAGCCTTACCCTTAACCTACTCCTCCTCTGTTCCTCTGGTGATGTAGAGGTTAACCCAAGCCCTGTTGCCCCCAGCACCACACCTATTTTCAAGGTGCTCTCATTTGTTGACTTCTGTAACCGTAAAAGCCTTGGTTTCATGCATGTTAACATCAGAAGCCTCCTCCATAAGTTTGTTTTATTCACTGCTTTAGCACACTCTGCCAACCCTGATGTCCTAGCCGTGTCTGAATCCTGGCTTAGGAAGGCCACCAAAAATTCAGAAATTTCCATCCCCAACGACAACATTTTCCGATAAGATAGAACTGCCAAAGGGGGCGGAGTTGCAATCTACTTCAGTGATAGCCTGCAGAAGTCTGTCATACTATCCAGGTCTGTGCCCAAACAATTCGAGCTTCTACTTTTAAAAAGCTTTCCAGAAATAAGTCTCTCACCATTGCCACCTTTTTATAGACCCCCTCAGCTCCCATTTGTGCCCTGGACCGTAACGAACGTCGTCGGGAGAAGGAGAAGAGGACCAAGGTGCAGCGTGGTAAGTGTTCATATTTTATTAAATGAACTGAACACTGAACAAAACAACAAAAGACGACAAACGAACAGTTCTGTAAGGTGACGACACACACTAAACAGAAAACAACTACCCACAAACACAGGTGAGAACAGGCTACCTAAGTATGGTTCTCAATCAGAGACAACGATAGACAGCTGCCTCTGATTGGGAACCATACCAGTCCAAACACATAGAAATACAAAACAAGGACAACATAGAACACCAGACATAGAATGACCACCCCAACTCATGCCCTGACCAACCAAAAGAGAGACATAAAAAGGATCTTTAAGGTCAGGGCGTGACATGGACACCATATGTGAATTGATTGCCCCCCATCTATCTTCAGAGTTTGTACTGTTAGTTGACCTAAACTGGGATATGCTTAACACCCCGGCAGCCCTACAATCTAAGCTAGATGCCCTCAATCTCACACAAATTACCAAGGAACCTACCAGGTACAACCCTAAATCTGTAACCATGGGCACCCTCATAGATATCATCCTGACCAACTTGCCCTCTAAGTACACCCCTGCTGTCTTCAACCAGGATCTCAGCGATCACTGCCTCATTGCCTGCGTGTGTAAAAGGTCCGCAGGTCAAACGACCACCCCTCATCACTGTCAAACGCTTCCTAAAACACTTCAGCGAGCAGGCCTTTCTAATCAACCAAGCCGGGGTATCCTGGAAGGATATTGACCTCATCCCATCAGTAGAGGATGTCTGGTTGCTCTTTAAAAGTGCTTTCCTCCCCATATTAAATAAGCATGCCCCATTCAAAAAAATGTATAACTAAGAATAGATATGCCCTTGCTTCACCCCAGACTTGACTGCCCTTGACCAGCACAAAAACATCATATGACATACTCCATTAGCATCGAATAGCCCCCGCGATATGTAACTTTTCAGGGAAGTCAGGAACCAATATACACAGTCAGTTAGGAAAGCTAAGGCTAGATTTTTCAAACAGAAATTTGCATCCTGTAGCACTAATTCCAAAAAGTTTTGGGACACTGTAAATTCCATGGAGAATAAGAGCACCTCCTCCCAGCTGCCTAAGAATCCAAGATGGCGTAGCAGTCAGATGTCCTTTGTCCTCGTCCTGTCCCGTGTATATATATTTTATATATTTTTCTTCGCATTTCTTTTTATATATATTTTTTTCTTCTTAAAAACTCAACTTCAAAACACTCTCCTGCAACCCACCTCACCAAATGTGGTGCGGATCTGTTTTTTTTCCTCAAAGGTATTATTCACCTCGTATCCGAAATCTACAACAGAAGCTAGCCAGAAGTTAGCCAGCTCACAAGCTAACGTTAGTAGTTCAACTAACCACAGCTAGCGCTCATCAGCTATCCTTTAGCTCGGAAAACTATTGCCAGTTTTGTACAACGCGACTCAGACCAGAGCATACCAGACCTTTTTTCTCTCCATATCCCCGGATTTTTACCGCAAGCTCTGGACATTTACACCTGGATCTTGCAGCTAACCAGCTGCTATCCGAGTGACTATTGGCTAACATCAATTCCGGAGCAAACACCAATTATCCCGGAGCTAGCCAGCTGAAGAGTTCCATCAGCCACTCCTGGGCTACAATCACCTATTCGGACCCGTTTACTGCCGATGCGGAGCCCCACCGGGCCTTCACGACTGGGATACCAACGTTATCTGCCCGAGGGAGTTATTCAACTGGCCCCTCCATCGCGACGTAACCTGAACGCCCATATGCTAACTGCGGCACGCTAATCGTTAGCTGTCTTGAGCATATCGGCTGCTATCTGAACAGACAACCTCTCTTTCGCCATCGCCATCCGGCTTGGATTCTCTGTCGACACGACCACGTCTGGTCTGCAGACGAATAGCCCATCCGCTGTGCCCTCAACCGGCCTCCGTCTGAGCAGACCCCCTCCGTCTGAGCAGACCTCCCCCCGGGCTACTAACTTTAAACGCCGCGGGCTAGCTTAGTGGAGGCCTCACTGCTCCATCTACGGCTGCCCCCTGGACACTATGATCACTTGGCTACATAGCTGATGCCTGCTTGACTGTCCATTAATTCACGGTACTCCATTCCGTTTATTTGTGTTTTATCTGTCGGCTCTGTGCTTTAACTCAGGATCTGTGTGTAGTTAATCCGACCCTCTCTGCCTAGCCGTCGCCATTTTTACCTACTGTTGCTGTGTTAGCTAACTAGCTGCTGTTATATCACCTGTTGTTTTAGCTAGCTCTCCCAATCAAGACCTGCAATCACTTTACGCCTTATTGCATGTCTCCCTCAAATATCAATATGCCTTGCATACTGTTGTTCAGGCTAGTTATCATTGTTTTGGTTTGCAATGGACCCCGTAGTTCCACTCTCCGTACCTCTGATACCTCCTTTGTCCCACCCCCCACACATGCGGTGACCTCACCCATTGAGACCAGCATGTCCAGAGATACAACCTCTCTTATCATCACCCAGTGCCTGGGCTTGCCATCGCTGTACCCGTGCCCCACCATACCCTGGTCTGCACATTATGCCCAGAATCTATTCTACCACGCCCATAAATCTGCTCCTTTTATTCCTTGTCCCCAACGCTCTAGGCGACCAGTTTTGATAGCCTTTAGCCGCACCCTCATCCTACTACTCCTCTGTTCCTCGGGTGATGTGGAGGTAAACCCAGGCCCTGCATGTCCCCAGTCACCCTCATTTGTTGACTTCTGTGATCGAAAAAGCCTTGGCCTCATGCATGTCAACATCAGAAGCCTCCTCCCTAAGTTTGCCTTACTCACCGCTTTAGCACACTCTTCCAACCCTGATGTCCTCGCCGTGTCCGAATCCTGGCTTAGGAAGGCCACCAAAAATTCTGAGATTTCCATACCCAACTATAACACTTTCCGTCAAGATAGAACTGCCAAAGGGGGAGGAGTTGCAATCTACTGCAGAGATAGCCTGCAAAGTTCTGTCATACTTTCCAGGTCTATGCCCAAACAGTTCGAACTTCTAATTTTAAAAATTGATCTCCCCAGAAATAAGTCTCTCACTGTTGCCGCCTGCTACCGACCCCCCTCAGCTCCCAGCTGTGCCCTGGACACCATCTGTGAATTGATCGCTCCCCATCTAGCTTCAGAGTTTGTTCTGTTAGGTGACCTAAACTGGGATATGCTTAACACCCCGGCAGTCCTACAATCTAAGCTTGATGCCCTCAATCTCACACAAATCATCAAGGAACCCACCAGGTACAACCCTAAATCCGTAAACATGGGCACCCTAATAGACATCATCCTGACCAACTTGCCCTCCAAATACACCTCTGCTGTCTTCAATCAAGATCTCAGCGATCACTGCCTCATTGCCTGTATCCGCCACGGGTCCGCGGCCAAACGACCACCCCTCATCACTGTCAAACGCTCCCTAAAACACTTCTGCGAGCAGGCCTTTCTAATCGACCTGGCCCGGGTACCCTGGAAGGATATTGACCTCATCCCGTCAGTTGAGGATGCCTGGTCATTCTTTAAAAGTTACTTCCTCACCATATTAGACAAGCATGCTCCGTTCAAAAAATGCAGAACCAAGAACAGATATAGCCCTTGGTTCACTCCAGACCTGACTGCCCTCGACCAGCACAAAAACATCCTGTGGCGAACTGCAATAGCATCGAAGAGCCCCCGCTATATGCAACTGTTCAGGGAAGTCAGGAACCAATACACGCAGTCAGTCAGGAAAGCAAAGGCCAGCTTTTTCAAGCAGAAATTTGCATCCTGTAGCTCTAACTCCAAAAAGTTCTGGGATACTGTAAAGTCCATGGAAAACAAGAGCACCTCCTCCCAGCTGCCCACTTCACTGAGGCTAGGTAACACGGTCACCACTGATAAGTCCATGATAATCGAAAACTTCAACAAACATTTCTCAATGGCTGGCCATGCCTTCCTCCTGGCGACTCCAACCTTGGCCAACAGCCCCTCCCCCCCGCTGCTACTCGCCCAAGCCTCCCCAGCTTCTCCTTTACCCATATCCAGATAGCAGATGTTCTGAAAGAGCTGGAAAACCTGGACCCATACAAATCAGCTGGGCTTGACAATCTGGACCCCCTATTTCTGAAACTGTCCGCCGCCATTGTCGCACCCCCTATTACCAGCCTGTTCAACCTCTCCTTCGTATCATCTGAGATCCCCAAGGATTGGAAAGCTGCCGCGGTCATCCCCCTCTTCAAAGGGGGAGACATCCTGGACCCAAACTGTTACAGACCTATATCCATCCTGACCTGCCTATCTAAGGTCTTCGAAAGCCAAGTCAACAAACAGATCACTGACCATCTCGAATCCCACCGTACCTTCTTCGCTGTGCAATCCGGTTTCCGAGCCGGTCACGGGTGCACCTCAGCCACGCTCAAGGTACTAAACGATGTCATAACCGCCATCGATAAAAGACATTACTGTGCAGCCGTCTTCATCGACCTGGCCAAGGCTTTCGACTCTGTCAATCACCAAATTCTTATCGGCAGACTCAGTAGCCTCGGTTTTTCTAATGACTGCCTTGCCTGGTTCACCAACTACTTTGCAGACAGAGTTCAGTGTGTCAAATCGGAGGGCATGTTGTCCGGTCCTCTGGCAGTCTCTATGGGGGTACCACAGGGTTCAATTCTCGGGCCGACTCTTTTCTCTGTATACATCAATGATGTTGCTCTTGCTGCGGGCGATTCCCTGATCCACCTCTATGCAGACGACACCATTCTGTACACTTCCGGCCCTTCCTTGGACACTGTGCTATCTAACCTCCAAACGAGCTTCATTGCCATACAACACTCCTTCCGTGGCCTCCAACTGCTCTTAAACGCTAGTAAAACCAAATGCATGCTCTTCAACCGTTCGCTGCCTGCACCCGCACGCCCGACTAGCATCACCACCCTGGACGGTTCCGACCTAGAATATGTGGACATCTATAAGTACCTAGGTGTCTGGCTAGACTGCAAACTCTCCTTCCAGACTCATATCAAACATCTCCAATCCAAAATCAAATCTAGAGTCGGCTTTCTATTCCACAACAAAGCCTCCTTCACTCACGCCGCCAAACTTACCCTAGTAAAACTGACTATCCTACCGATCCTCGACTTCGGCGATGTCATCTACAAAATAGCTTCCAATACTCTACTCAGCAAACTGGATGCAGTCTATCACAGTGCCATCCGTTTTGTTACTAAAGCACCTTATACGACCCACCACTGCGACCTGTATGCCCTAGTCGGCTGGCCCTCGCTACATGTTCGTCGTCAGACCCACTGGCTCCAGGTCATCTACAAGGCTATGCTAGGTAAAGTGACGCCTTATCTCAGTTCACTGGTCACGATGGCTACACCCACCCGTAGCACGCGCTCCAGCAGGTGTATCTCACTGATCATCCCTAAAGCCAAAACCTCATTTGGACGCCTTTCCTTCCAGTTCTCTGCTGCCTGCGACTGGAACGAATTGCAAAAATCTCTGAAGTTGGAGACTTTTATCTCCCTCAACAACTTTAAAAATCTGCTATCCGAGCAGCTAACCGATCGCTGCAGCTGTACATAGTCCATCTGTAAACTACCCACCCAATTTACCTACCTCACCCCCCATACTGCTTTTATTGATTTACTTTTCTGCTCTTTTGCACACCAGTATCTCTTCTTGCACATGATTATCTGATGATTTATAACTCCAGTGTTAATCTGCTAAATTGTAATTACTCGATTTATTGCCTACCTCATGCCTTTTGCACACATTGTATATAGATTCTCTTTTTTCTACCATGTTATTGACTTGTTTATTGTTTACTCCATGTGTAACTCTGTGTTGTTGTCTGCTCACACTGCTATGCTTTATCTTGGCCAGGTCGCAGTTGCAAATGAGAACTTGCTCTCAACTAGCCTACCTGGTTAAATAAAGGTGAAATAAAAAAAATAAAAAAAAACTGGCTAGGAAACACTGTCACCACAGATAAATCTACGATAATCGATAATTTCATTAAGCATTTATCTACGGAT
This sequence comes from Salvelinus fontinalis, assembly GCF_029448725.1. NCBI lineage: Eukaryota > Metazoa > Chordata > Actinopteri > Salmoniformes > Salmonidae > Salvelinus > Salvelinus fontinalis. The sequence continues at coordinate 29,268,038 of NC_074702.1, read as the reverse complement.
GGCCATGCTTTCCACCTGGCTACCCCTACTCCGTCCAACAGCACTGCACCTCCCGCAGAAACTTGCCCAAGCCCCCCCCCCCCCCCCCCCCCCCCCCCACCGCGCTTCTCCTTCTCCTCCACCCTAATCCAGACAGCTGGTGTTCTGAAAGAGCTGCAAAATCTTGATCCCTACAAATCAGCCGGGCTAGACAATCTGGACCCTCTCTTTCTAAAATTATCCGCCAAAATTATTGCAACCCTATTACTAGCCTGTTCAACCTCTCTTTCGTATCGTCTGAGATCCCCAAAGATTGGAAAGCTGCCGCTGTCATTCCCCTCTTCAAAGGGGGAGACACTCTAGACCCATACTGTTATAGACCTATATTCATCCTGCCTTGCCTTTCTAAAATCTTCGAAAGCCAAGTTAACAAACAGATCACCGATCATTTCGAAACCCACCTTACCTTCTCCACTATGCAATCTGGATTCCGAGCTGGTCATGGGTGCACCTCAGCCACGCTTAAGGTCCTAAACGATATCATAACCGCCATCAATAAAATACAGTACTGTGCAGCCGTCTTCATCGACTTGGCTAAGGCTTTCGACTCTGTCAATCACCACAGGGTTCAATTCTCGGGCCGACTCTTTTCTCTCTATATATCAATGATGTCGCTCTTGCTGCTGGTGTTTCTCTGATACACCCCTAGACAACACCATTCTGTATACATCTGGCCCTTCTTTGGACACTGTCTTAACAAACCTCCAGACGAGCTTCAATGTCATACAACACTCCTTCCGTGGACACCAACTGCTTTTAAATGCTTGTAAAACTAAATGCATACTCTTCAACCGATTGCTGCTCGCACCCGCCCGTCCGACTAGCATCACTACTCTGGATGGTTCTGAATATGTGGACAACTACAAATACCTAGGTGTCTGGTTAGACTGTAAAATCTCCTTCCAGACTCACATTAAGCATCTCCAATCCAAAATTAAATCTAGAACCGTCTTCCTACAAAGCATCTTTCACTCATGCTGCCAAACATACCCTCGTAAAACTGAATATCCTACCAATCCTTGACTTCGGCGATGTCAAAGCTATTACAAATTAGCCTCCAACATTCTACTCAGCAAATTGGATGAAGCCTATCACAGTGCCATCCGTTTTGTCACCAAAGCCCCATATACTACCCACCACTGCAACCTGTATGCTCTCGTTGGCTGGCCTTCACTACATATTAGTCGCCAAACCCACTGGCTCCAGGTCATCTAAGTCTTTGCTAGGTAAAAATCCGCCTTATCTCAGCTCACTGTTCACTATAGCAACACCCACCCATAGCACGCGCTCCAGCAGGTATATTTCACTGGTGATCCCCAAAGCCAACACCTCCTTTGGCCGCCTTTCCTTCCAGTTCTCTGCTGCCAATGACTGGAACGAATTGCAAAAATCACTGACTTTAAGCATCAGCTGTCAGAGCAGCTTACCGATCACTGTACCTGTACACAGCCCATCTGTAAATAGCACACCCAACTACCTCATCCCCATATTGTTTTTTTGCTCTTTTGCACGACAGTATCTCTACTTGCACATCATCTTCTGCACATCTATCACTCCAGTATTAATGCTACATTGTAATTATTTCGCCTCTATGGCCTATTTATTGCCTACCTCCCTAATCTTACTACATTTGCACACACTATACATAGACTTTTTCTATTGTGTTATTGGCTGTACGTTTGTTTAACCCATGTGTAACTCTGTGTTGTTGTTTTTGTCGCACTGCTTTGCTTTATCTTGGCCAGCTCGCAGTTGTAAATGAGAACTTGTTCTCAACTGGCCTACCTTGTTAAATAAAGGTGAAATAAAAATAAAACATTAAAAAAATTAAGTACCTCAAGTTGAAGGCCGACTGGGGTACTACAGGCTTCTGTCAGCAACTAAATTATCCTTACAACTTCTGTGTGCGATAAATAAATAAAAATCGATTCAAGGACATACATCTGGGTTAATAGAAGCAATTATTGGTGTAATGATTGTCTTAAAAAAATATGTATTTACACATAAGATTGACCATGAAGATCGTCTTTTTTCCATTCACTATCCTGTTTTCTGCTAACAATGCCTGCAGTACCGCGGTCAGCCCTCAGCTTCTCTGTCCCTTTGGTTTTGTGCTGTTGAGGGTCACAAAGTGTGGCAGGGGAGAGACTGTCAGCCCTTTAATGTCAGTGTGAATAAGGACATCTGTGAAGCATGTCAATGTATTATTCAGTGGACCCTGCTGCCTCTCCGATGACCCTGCTCTGTTACCCCCCAGCACCACACACACAGCACACTGGCTGGGTCCACACTGACTAGCACAGTGGGAGGGTGGGAGATGCTGACCAACACTGGACAGAGAGAAGGAGGAGAAGGTGTGAGAGAGAGCAGAGATGGACAGCAGACAGACAGACAGGCAGACAGACAGAAAGACACACAAACACACAGAGACAATATATAAAGAGAGAAAATTAAAGGTTTTCAAAGGATTTACTGTTTGTGTGTGTGTATGTGTGTGTGCCATAAAGTGATTGACGGAGGGATAAATAAACACAAGCGTACAACATCTTAACCCTCATCAGTAGCATCAAACGGAGCAGCAGCAGAGAGGAAGAGGAGAGGGTGAATATTTTGGCCCGCGTCCAGAGAAGGTCTGACTGACTTTCCGCTCCCCCCTGAGCAGTGTCGGCCCCTTCAAGCTGCCACTTCAAATCCCCCGTCCCACTGATATGAGGCCTGTAAGAAGTTCACAGGCCCTTCAAGAGGACAGTGCTAAAGAGAGAGGGAGAGAGCGAGCGAGCAAGAGCTAAATAGAGAGGGAGAGATGAGATGAAAAGAGAGATAGGATGAGAGACAAAGAGGGAAAGAAAAGGGTGAGATGAAGAGAGAGAGTATTTTTAGTATTTGATTAGGATCCCCATTAGCTAAAGCAGCAGCTACTCTTCCTGGGGTCCACACAAAACATGAAACATGACATAATACAGAACATTAATAGACAAGAACAGCTCCAGAACAGAACTACATCAATTAGAGGCCCAGAGATGCAAAGACAGAGAGAAAGAAAGATAGGCGAGTGAGAGAGTAACACAGATAGAGAAACATTGATATAGAGGCGAAGGAAGACAGAAGCTCATACAGGACTGTTGTAGTTTGCGAGTTGTACCCAGTCGGCACTTCTAGCCATGTAAAAACAGAATGAGGAAGTAGAGGAGTGCCCGGCCAACAGTGGGGGACTGTCACTGTTGGGACAGGGCTCTGTGCACACAAACACATGCATGCTTTCAAATACTGTGTGAGAGTGCTGATCTTCCCAGACAACACCCCAGCCTCTCTGATGACACTTTGAGGTTTATATAGACTCACAGAAGAGAAACACTTGGCCTGCCTCTCTCTTTCTCTCAATTCAATTCAAGTTTCTGTCTGTCTCTGAATTGCTCTGTCTCGCTGCCTATCCCCCTCTGTCTCCAGCTTATCCAGCAGAATTTAAAGTGTTGTTTTAATGGCTTACATGTGTACCGATTAAGAATCTGGCACACGAGCAAGCCCCTATAAAGGGGCAATCTAGGATTCAAACAAAAAACAAGAAAACATCCCACCACTTTTTTTTGGTTAACAACGGAGCGATGGGGCTGGAGAAATGGAACCGCTCTCAAATGTATAGACAGTGCAATGATTGCAAGGACTAACCAATATGATCTATATGATAGCTTTAACAATGTTTTAAAGCTATAAAGTTTGTTTACAATTACATTGTTCACAAATTATGGAGTAAAACAATCTTATATTTTGGGTTGTGATTGAGTAACACAGTTCATTTGTCTTTAATGGGACAATCTGGGATTGAACAGCTGAGGGATAGGGCTGAAGAAATGTAACCACTCCAATTCATAGAGAGACTTTGTCTATGGATGCAAAGACTGACCATCCATGACCATCATGCATTTTTTCTTTTTACAAACAAGGGAGTAAAACAAGCGTATATTTTGCGTTCTGATTTGTGTACGACAGTTGAACTAAGCTCATGAGGCGTTCATAAATTATATTCTTCAAGAATCAATGGATATATATCATGAATAAAAAAAATAGATGTACCAATCACAAATTGCCTCTTTAATAGTGTTGCTTTACTCATAGTTTGTTGTTGCTCTGTTCTCTGCCGAGGGGATTTGGAGGTAAGGGTTTTTTATTGCCTGGCTATGGCAAGAATGTATTTTGAGAGACTGTAGGTATGTTGCACAGCAGGGATCCTCACACACTCGGCTTCAAACACACAACTTACACAAACGTGTAGTGTTTGACTAAAAAGCATGCTCAATGGAGGATCTCAGGTTAGGCCTGGACTAGGCCTAATCTGTGTCCGGGAAACCGGCTCTAAAAGTATTAGAAAGATTTCAAATCGTTTTTGAACCCAGGTCTGATACTGTGTCTATGTACTGAATGAAGGCATCGCGTGCGTGCCTTACCCATATATTCCCCTCCCTATTCCCTAGCTAGCCAGTCCTCCACCAATGTGTGTGTATGGTTGCATCCCAAATAGCACCCTATTTTTATTAGGTAGTGCACTACTTTTCACCATAGCACTATCTGTCCTGGTCAAAAGTAGCGCACTACTGTATATAGGTAATAGGGTGTCATTGAGGATGCACATTATGGGTATGGCAAGTTTCCTGCGCCTCCAGACCGCACCGCTAGGACCAGGGTGTCTCTCTCCCCTGTAAAAGCCAGCATGGCAGACACAAACGGCCCTGTGGTTGAATAAAAAAGCCCAAGCGTAAAATGAACCGAGGCCTGTAAAAAAGGAGAGAAGAGCGCGCCCACTGCTGCCTGACCTGCGCCGTGCGTGTGTGTGTGTGTGTGTGTGCCATGTGTGGAGCTGAACTACTGAGGGGTTGGTGGAGGATGGGGGGAGGGTGGAGGTAGGGGTGTAATCAGCACCACTCAGCCGTGGAGGGAGCTGGGGGCTCCTCTCAGGGCTCCTCTCAGGCTCTGCAGTGTGCCCACAGAGTCATGCCAGGGCAGATGTGAGTTTGCCTGGCATAAGGGGCACAGGAAGGGATGGAGGGGTGTAAAGGTGGCGGTTGGGGGTAAAGTGCGTGAGTGTGGGTGGGTGGGACCGAGATAGAAGGTGAGCGTGCCGAAAGAAGGGAGAGACGGAGATGGAACACAATCCTCCTCCTCCCAGTCACCCTATTGGTATCATTATGCAAGCAGTGAGCTGTAAACGGTCCCGCTGAGCAACAATGGCACTGTTGAAATGACTCCATGGACACAGATATGTACAGCAGGGTTGTTATTTTTGATGAAGCGGCACTACACACACACACAAACACACACTCACAAGCATCTACAAAGATGTACATAAGCAAGCATACACACACGTACACAAGCATGATGGCACACATAGACACACACACACACACACACATACACACAAACGTAAAGGGAGTGTTCCATGGATCAGATCCTGGATCTAGGGACAATTCAGAAAAGCCCATAGCCATGCTTTCTTTTGGAGGGGTGGATTCGGATTTAGCTCAATGGGATTCTTTTTATTTTTAATCTTAGGATCAATGTTGTTACAGTTGCTTCTTGTTGAAGAGGCAGCTGCCAGCGTTAGCTTGCCATAGCTAGCTATCCTCTACCTCTTTTTCTGAACGAATTTGGTAGCAAAATCAGTGAGCTCGATTTTGTTTGTGTACTTCCATATGTCGATAACATAGTTAAGTTTGTCGTTGATGTGGATTAGAAAATATCCAAAACCTAGCCAGCTAGATGGCAAGCTAAAACCGGGGAGAGAGGGAGGAGAGAATTCACTTTCTCTTTCATCTGCTGGCTTGCTAATATTCACTCAAATACTTATTTCCACATGTAATTGATGAAATTAGATTTTTATTCTATAAAGATTGTAATTGTGTCAATATGTTGTGAATATTGTAGAAAAATTCTCACAGACGTTTTCCATATGAAAAAGTGAAGTGCCACTTACAGCTTACTATGAATAGGCTACAGGCAATATGTACAGTAGGCTACAGGCAGTATGTTCCTCCACCATGTACAGTAGGCTACAGGCAGTATGTTTGTCCACCATGTACAGTAGGCTACAGGCAATACGTTCCTCCACCATGTACAATAGGCTACAGACAATATCAAATCAAAAATCAAATTGATTTATAAAGCCCTTCTTACATCAGGTGATATCTCAAAGTGTTGTATAGAAACCCATCCTAAAACCCCAAACAGCAAGCAATGCAGGTGTAGAATCACGGTGGCTAGGACAAACTAGGAAGAAACCTAGAGAGGAACCAGGCTATGAGGGGTGGCCAGTCCTCTTTTGGCTGTGCCAGGTGGAGATTATAACAGAACATGGCCAAGATGTTCAAATGTTCATAGATGACCAGCAGGGTCAAATAATAATAATCACAGTGGTTGTCGAGGGTGCATTCAGAGTATCTCTATCGCACCTGCTGTCTCTAGAGAGTTGAAAACAGCAAGTCTGGGATAGGTAGCACGTCCGGTGAACAAGTCAGGGTTCCATAGCCGCAGGCAGAACAGTTGAAACTGGAGCAGCAGCACGGCCAGGTGGACTGGGGACAGCAGGGAGACATCAGGCCAGGTAGTCCTGAGGCATGGTCCTAGGGCTCAGGTCCTCCAAAAAAAAAAAAGAGAGAGAGAGAGAGAGAGAGAGAGAGAGAGAGAGAGAGAGAGAGAGAGAGAGAGAGAGAGAGAGAGAGAGAGAGAGAGAGAGAGAGAGAGACAGAGAGAGAGAGACAGAGAGAGACAGAGAGAGACAGACAGAGAGAGACAGAGAGAGACAGAGAGAGACAGAGAGAGAGAGACAGAGAGAGACAGAGAGAGACAGAGAGAGACAGAGAGAGAATTAGCGAGAGCATACTTAAATTCACACAGGACACAGGATAAGACAGGAGAAATACTCCAGATATAACAGACTGACCCTGGCCCCCCCGACACATAAACTACTGCAGCATAAACACTGGAGGCTGAGACAGGAGGGGTCGGGAGACACTGTGGCCTCATCTGACGATACCCCCGGACAGGGCCAAACAGGCAGGATATAACCCCACCCACTTTGCCAAGCACAGCCCCCATACCACTAGAGGGATATCTTCAACCACCAACTTACCATCCTGAGACAAGGCCGAGTATAGGCCACAAAGATCTCCACCACGGCACAACCCAAGGGGGGGCGCCAACCCAGACGGGAAGACCACGTCAGTGACTCAACCCACTCAAGTGACGCACCCCTCCTAGGGACAGCATGGAAGAGCACCAGTAAGCCAGTGACTCAGCCCCTGTAATAGGGTTAGAGGCAGAGAATCCCAGTGGAGAGAGGAGTACCGGCCAGGCAGAGAGAGCAAGGGCGGTTCGTTGCTCCAGTGCCTTTCCATTCACCTTCACACTCCTGAGCAGACTACACTCAATCATAGGACCTACTGAAGAGATGAGTCTTCAATAAAGACTTAAAGGTTGAGACAGAGTCTGCGTCTCTCACATGGGTAGGCAGACGCTAGCACTGGAATAATATGATAAAATGTTTTGGTTCTAGTCAAGATTCTAGCAGCCTTATTTAGCACCAACTGAAGTTTATGTAGTCCTTTTCCAGGTAGCCGGAAAGTAGAGCATTGCAGTGTCTAACCTAGACGTGACAAAAGCATGGATACATTTTTCGGCATCATTTTTGGACAGAAAGTTTCTGATTTTTGCAATGTTACGTAGATGGAGAAAAGCTGTCCTTGAAACAGTCTTGATATGTTCGTCAAAAGAGAGATCAGGGTCCAGAGTAACGCCGAGGTCCGTTTTATTTGAGACGACTGTACAACCATCAAGAATAATTGTCAGATTCAACAGAAGATCTCTTTGTTTCTTGGGACTTAGAACAAGCATCTCTGTTTTTCCCGAGTTTAAAAGTAGAACATTTGCAGCTATCCACTTCCTTATGTCTGAAACACAGGCTTCCAGTGAGGGCAATTTTGGGGCTTCACTATGTTTCATCGAAATGTACAGCTGTATGTCATCCGCATAGCAGTGAAAGTTAACATTATGTTTCCGTGTGACATTCCCAAGAGGTAAAATATATAGTGAAAAGAATAGTGGTCCCAAAACGGAACCTTGAGGAACACCAAAATTTACAGTTGATTTGTCAGAGGACAAACCATCCACAAAGACAATATATATCTTTCCGACAGATAAGATCTAAACCAGGCCAGAACTTGTCCGTGTCGACCAATTTGGGTTTCCAATCTCTCCAAAAGAATGTGGTGATCAATATGTTCCTCCACCATAAACAGTAGGCTACAGGCAATATGTTCATCCACCATGTACAGTAGGGTACAGACAACATGTTCCTCCACCATGTACAGTAGGCTACAGGCAGTATGTTCCTCCACCATGTGAGTCATAGAAATTACAATCTTGCATATGGGGCTTTCCCACAGTCTTTGTGGTTTTTATTTGGGGGAGCATAAACCCATGTATATTAGTTAATTTACAGCACCAACTACAGCAATATATGTTAGGGTCTATTTTCTGCTGCCTGGACCTTTTATTAACAAACCAAGATAAATGACATAAATCACAATGGAAAAAGACTTGAGTACCTTAAATGATATCATGGGCAGAAAACCCAATACATCTCCATTGTTCATTGCAGTTGATGGGTAATTTATAACAAAACCTTTCGATATTTGCCAATCATTTCAATGACTATTCCACTAGTAAAGTAGAAAAACTCAGAAGTGAAATTAAATTAACATCGAACAGTGAACTATCGTATTTTTGTGTAAAACAAATTGAATAATGAAAGAGACGGATTGCTGATTTGAATTTTGTCAAGTTAGTGTGGTAAGCCACCAGCTACAGACAACCTTAATGTGAAACTTTTGAGAATGGTAGCAGACTGTATTGCCTCCCTTAGTTGCTATATCTTTAAAGCCCGAATGAGTGTGTGTGTCCACAGGCGTGGAAGGGAGCTAAAGTAATTCCACTGCCTAAAAATAGTAAAGCCCCCTTTGCTGGCTCAAACAGTCACCCAATCAAACTGATGGAGAGAATTGTGTTTGACTAAATACAATGCTATTTTTCAGAGAACAAGTTAACTACTGACTTTCAGCATGCATAGAGAAGGGCACTCAATGTGTTCTACACCGACTCAGATAACTGATTGGTTAATTTAAAAAAATAATAAGATGATAGTTGGAGCTGTATTGTTAGATTTCAGTGCAGCCTTTGATGTTATCATAAATTGTTATTGAAAAAAACTCACTTGCTATGGCTTTACACCACCTGCCATCACATGGTTGGAGAGTTATTTATCCAATAGAACCCAGAGATTGGATATGTACAGCGCGGTGTCCCTCAGGGCAGTTACCTTGGGCCGTTACTCTTCTCTCTATTTTTACAAATTATTTGCCACTTTTGTCTTATATGAAGCTAGAATGACTATGTATGCAGATGATTCCACACTCTACATGTCAGCACCTAAAGCCAGTGAGCTCACTGAAATTCTAAATAAGGAGTTACAGTCTGTATCAGAATGCGGGATTAATAATAAACTGGTCTTAAATACATCAAAAACTAAAAGCATTGCATTTGATTCAAAACATTCCCTAAGACCTAAACCTCAACTGGAGTTGTACATAAAGCATGTGACCATTGAGCAAGTCGAGGAAGCTAAACTCTCGGTCTTATGTAGAAACATTTTAAATTGTGTCTTTTACATTGGATAAAAGCAGAGGCAGAAGTACAAAATGGTGTATCGTACACAGCATTTGAGGATCATTCACACCCTCTTAAGCTTTAACCCCACCCATCTCTTTAAGGGTTGATCCGACTGCAACTGTGCTGCTGGCAACAATTGACGCTTTTTTTGCCAACGTTTACTGACACCGGCCATATTCAACGGGTGTTGTTCATAAATTCGTCAATTATTCTGTGCTCTGGCACACTCAGACGAGAGTCCTCTGAAATCAGAGTAGATAGCCAGAGCGAATTTACCAGCTACGTCTATCAACAGTTGTCACAATGACATTCCATTGAAATGGTTACTTGCATAGCGGAGCCTTTTGTTAAGAAATGTAGCTAGCTAGCTAGGTAAACAATGAACCATAATCCAAACTCATGACCTTACTACACTGCATGATTCTGCAGGTTTCATGTATGTTAACATTAGAAGCCTACTACCCAAGTTTGCTTTATCCACTGCTTTAGCACATTCTGCCAACCCGAATGTCTTAGCCATGTCTGAATCCTGGCTTAGAAAAACCACCAACAACCCTGAAATTTCCATCCCCAACCATAACATTTCCCGCCAAGATAGAACTTCCAAAGGGGGCGGTGTTGCAATCTACTGCAGAGATAGCCTGCAGAGTTCTGTCTTACTATCCAGGTCTGTACCAAAACAATTCGAGCTTCTACTTCTAAAAATTCACCTTTCCAAAAAGAAGTCTCTCATCGTTGCAGCTTGCTATAGACCACCCTCTGCCCCCAGCTGTGCCCTGGACACCATATGTGAATTGATTGCCCCACATCTACCTTTTGAGCTCGTGCTGCTAGGTGACCTAAACTGGGACATGCTTAACACCCCGGCCATCCTACAATATAAACTTGATGCCCTCAATCTCACACAAATTATCAATGAACCCACCAGGTACAACCCCAAATCCGTAAACACGGGCACCTTCATAGATATCATCTTAACTAACTTGCCCTCCAAATACACCTCTGCTGTTTTCAACCAAGATCTCAGTGATCACTGCCTCATTGCCTGCATCCGTAATGGGTCTGGGGTCAAACGACCACCCCTCATCACTGTCAAACACTCCCTAAAACACTTCTGCGAACAGGCCTTTCTAATTGACCTGGCCGGGGTATCCTGGAATGACATGGACCTCATCCCGTCAGTAGAAGATGCCTGGTTATTCTTTAAAAGTGCCTTCCTCACCATCTTAAATACTGTTAGGGGGGCAGCCCGACGCCGGTACACCTATGACAACATCCAGCTCAAGTGCAGGGCGCGAAATTCAAAATCTATTTTTTTTAAATATTTAACTTTCACACATTAACAAGTCCAATACAGCATTTGAAAGATAAACATCTTGTCAATCCAGCCAACATGTCCGATTTTTTAAATGTTTTACAGAGAAAACACCACATATATTTATGTTAGCTCACCACCAAATAAAAAAGAGGACAGACATTTTTCACAGCACAAGTAGGATGCAAGTAGCATGCACAAGCCAACCTAACTAACCTAGAACCAACCTAAATAACCTAGAAAAAACTACCTCAGATGACAGTCCTATAACATGTTACACAATAAATCTATGTTTTGTTCAAAAAATGTGCATATTTTAGTTATAAATCAGTTTTACATTACTGCTCCCATCATAGCTACAGTCTGAAATCGCACGGGAGTAGCCAGAGAAAATACAGACACCAACGTCAACAACTCATTATACATCATAAAACATTTCAGAAAAATATATGGTGGATAGCTAATGAAAGACAAAGATCGTGTGAATAGAGCCAATATTTCAGTTTTTGAAGTGTTTTACAGCGAAAACACAATATATCGTTAAATTAGCTTACTACATTAGCTAGCACACGGCAGCATTGATTCTAGTCAAAAGGTAGCATAGCACAGTTCGACAGATATATGAAAAAGCATCCCAAATTGGGTCCTTATGTTTGTTGATATTCCATCAGAATGTTGTAAAGGGGTCCATTGTCCAGTGCAGTCTTTGTTTGGGATCCAGAACGAACTATTTCCCTCTTGAATTAGCAAGCACACTGGCCGTGCGGCGCTAACCTCTCTTTCTTCAAACAATTCTTGCGTCGCATCCCGTCTAAAGTCCAGAATAAATTTCAATAATATAATTAAACTATATTGAAAAAACATACTTTAGGATGATTTTGTGACATGTATCAAATAATATCGAAGCCAGAGATCATATTCACCTTTAACGAGCGTCGTGCAGGAGCCGAGTCCATGTCCAACTTCGTGACCAGAAAAAAAAATTAAGTGCGCAGGTCTCACTCCAAGATGTTCTGTTCAGTCCCTGGACGAGATATTCAACTCCTTTCTGCTCTCACTTCCGCATGACACCCAGAGGAAGGCGTATGACGTGTTTCTACAGTCCTAAGTGACATGACCTTTTATATACAAGCTCTTTAAGAGAGACCTCGCATTTGGAAATCTCAAATCCGGATAGGAAATGGGCTGTAAAAATAGTTCTGTTCCACTTAGAGAAATAATTCAAACGTTTTTAGAAACTAGAGACTGTTTTCTATCCAATAGTAGTAAATATATGCATATTGTAAGAGCAAAAATTGATTAAGAGGCCGTTTGAAAATGTGCACATATTTTCCAGTTTTTCAATACGCCCCCTGCAGCCGTAAGAAGTTAAATAAGCATGCTCCATTAAAAAAATGTAGAACTAGGATTAGATATAGCTCTTGGTTCACTCCAGACCTGTCTGCCCTTGACCAGCACAAAAACATCATGTGGTGTTCTGCATTACAACACTCCTTCCGTGGCCTCCAACTGCTCCTAAACGCTAGTAAAACCAAATGCATGCTTTTCAACCGTTCGCTGCCTGCACCCGCACGCCCGACTAGCATCACCACCCTGGACGGTTCCGACCTAGAATATGTGGACATCTATAAGTACCTAGGTGTCTGGCTAGACTGCAAACTCTCCTTCCAGACTCATATCAAACATCTCCAATCCAAAATCAAATCTAGAGTCGGCTTTCTATTTCGCAACAAAGCCTCCTTCACTCACGCCGCCAAACTTACCCTAGTAAAACTGACTATCCTACCGATCCTCGACTTCGGCGATGTCATCTACAAAATAGCTTCCAATACTCTACTCAGCAAACTGGATGCAGTTTATCACAGTGCCATCCGTTTTGTTACTAAAGCACCTTATACTACCCACCACTGCGACCTGTATGCCCTAGTCGGCTGGCCCTCGCTACATGTTCATCGTCAGACCCACTGGCTCCAGGTCATCTACAAGGCTATGCTAGGTAAAGTGCCGCCTTATCTCAGTTCACTGGTCACGATGGCTACACCCACCTGTAGCACGCGCTCCAGCAGGTGTATCTCACAGATCATCCCTAAAGCCAAAACCTCATTTGGCCACCTTTCCTTCCAGTTCTCTGCTGCCTGCGACTGGAACGAATTGCAAAAATCTCTGATAACGCCCTCAACAACTTTAAACATCTGCTATCTGAGCAGCTAACCGATCGCTGCAGCTGTACATAGTCCATCGGTATATAGCCCACCGAATTTACCTACCTCACCCCATACTGCTTTTATTTATTTACTTTTCTGCTCTTTTGCACACCAGTATCTCTACTTGCACATGATCATCTGATGATTTGTCACTCCAGTGTTAATCTGCTAAATTGTAATTATTCGATTTATTGCCTACCTCCTCATGCCTTTTGCACACATTGTATATAGATTCTCTTTTTTTCTACCATGTTATTGACTTGTTTATTGTTTACTCCATGTGTAACTCTGTGTTTTTGTCTGTTCACACTGCTATGCTTTATCTTGGCCAGGTCGCAGTTGCAAATGAGAACTTGCTCTCAACTAGCCTACCTGGTTAAATAAAGGTGAAATAAAAAAATTACAAATAAAATTAGCAGATATGAAATGCAACTTTTTAGGGAAGTTAGGAACCAATATACACAGGCAGTTAGGAAAGCTAAGGCTAGCTTTTTCAAACAGAAATTTGCATCCTGTAGTACAAACTCAAAAAAGTTCTGGGACACTGTAAAGTCCATGGAGAATAAGAGCACCTCCTCCCAGCTGCCCACTGCACTGAGGCTAGGAAACGCTGTCACTACCAATAAATCCACAACAATTGAGAATTTCAATAAGTATTTTTCTACGGCTGGCCATGCTTTCCACCTTGCTACCCCTACCCCGGTTAACAGCCCTGCGCTCCTCACAGTAACTCGCCCAAACCTCCCCCACTTCTCCTTCACCCAAATCCCGATAGCTGATGTTCTGAAAGAGCTGCAAAATGTGGACCCCTACAAATCAGCCGGGCTAGACAATCTGGACACTCTCTAAAATGGTCTGCCGAAATTATTGCAACCCCTATTACTAGCCTGTTCAAACTCTCTTTCGTATCGTCTGAGATACCCATAGATTGGAAAGCTGCCGCGGTCATCCCCCTCTTCAAAGGGGGAGACACTCTAGACCCAAACTGCTACAGACCTATATCTATTCTACCCTGCCTTTCTAAGGTTTTTGAAAGCCAAGTTAACAAACAGATTACCACCCATTTCGAATCTCACCGTACCTTCTCCGCTATGCAATCTGGTTTCAGACCTGGTCATGAGTGCACCTCAGCCACGCTCAAGGTCCTAAACGATATCATAACCACCATCGATAAGAGACATTACTGTGCAGCCGTATTCATTGACCTGGCTAAGGCTTTCGACTCCGTCAATCACAACATTCTTATTGGCAGACTCAACAGCCTTGGTTTCTTTAAGGATTGTCTCGCTTGGTTCACCAACTACTTCTCTGATAGAGTTCAGTATGTCAAATCGGAGGGCCTGTTGTCCGGACCTCTGGCAGTCTCTATGGGGGTGCCACAGGGTTCAATTCTCGGGCCGACTCTCTTCTCTCGCTGCTGGTGATTCTTTGATCCACCTCTACGCAGACGACACCATTCTGTATACCTCTGGCCCTTCGCTGGACACTGTGTTAACTAACCTCCAGATGAGCTTCAATGCCATACAACTCTCCTTCCGTGGCCTCCAACTGCTCTTAAATGCAAGTAAAACTAAATGCATGCTCTTCAACCGATCTCTGCCCGCACCTGCCCGCCCGTCCAGCATCACTACTCTGGACGGTTCTGACTTAGAATATGTGGACAACTACAAATACCTAAATACCTAGGTGTCTGGTTAGACTTCCAGACTCACATTAAACATCTCCAATCCAAAATGAAATCTAGAATCGGCTTCCTATTTCCCAGCAAAGCATCCTTCACTCATGCTGCCAAACATACCCTCATAAAACTGACCATCCTACCGATCCTCGACTTCGGCGCTGCCATTTACAAAATAGCCTCCAACACTCTACTCAACAAATTGGATGCAGTCTATCACAGTGCCATCCGTTTTGTCACCAAAGCCCCATATACTACCCACCACTGCGACCTGTCTGATCTCGTTGGCTGACCCTCGCTTCATACTCGTCACCAGACCCACTGGCTCCAGGTCATCTACAAGTCTCTGCTAGGTAAAGCCCTGCCTTATCTCAGCTCACTGGTCACCATAGCAGCACCCACCCGTAGCATGCACTCCAACAAGTATATCTCACTGGTCACCCCCAAAGCCAATTCTTCCTTTGGCCGCCTCTGCTTCCAGTTCTCTGCTGCCAATGACTGGAATGAACTGCAAAAACCTCTGAAGCTGGAGACTCTTACCTCCCTCACTAGCTTTAAGTACCAGCTGTCAGAGCAGCTCACAGATCACCGCACCTGTACATAGCTCATCTGTAAATAGCCTATCCAATCTACCTCATCCCCATACTGTATTTATTTATTTATCTTGCTCCTTTGCACCCCAGTACCTCAACTTGCACATTCATCTTTTGCCCATCCTACCATTCAAGTGTTTAATTCCTATATTGAAATTACTTTGCCACCATGGTCTATTTATTGCCTTACCTCTCTTATCCTACCTCATTTGCACATGCTGTATATAGATTTTTCTACTGCATTATTGATTGTATGTTTGTTTATTCCACGTGTAACTCTGTGTTGTTGTATGTGTCGAACTGCTTTGCTTTATCTTGGCCAGGTCGCAGTTGCAAATGAGAACTTGTTCTGAACTAGCTTACCTGGTTAAACTTCTTATGGCTGCAACCCCATTAACGGGATCGATATGACAACAGCCAGTGAAAGTGCAGGGCGCCAAATTCAAACAACAGAAATCTCATAATTGAAATTCCTCAAACATACATATATCTTGTTGTTAATCCCACCAAAATGTCCGATTTCAAATAGGCTTTACAGCGAAAGCACCACAAACAATTATGTTAGGTCACCGCCAAGTCACAGAAAAATTCAGCCATTTTTCCAGCCAAATAGAGGAGTCACAAAAAGCACTAATAGAGATAGAATTAATCACTAACCTTTGATGATCTTCATCAGATGACACTCATAGGACTTCATGTTACACAATACATGTATGTTTTGTTTGATAAAGTTAATATTTATTTATTTAGGTATTATATTTATTTAGGTGGTCATTAGCTACAGTGCTAGCTTTTAGCTAGCTAGCTGCTCTGTAATGCAAGCTAGCTTGACTTGCTATAAAGTTCAAGAAACAAGTTGAGGAAAAAGTCTCTAAACAAAACATGTTTTATTATCACCTGAAACAATATATTTATCCTGTCTTGAATGAAAAGGTTATATTTTGTAATCTCCCAAAACAAATGGGATCTCTGACGAGAAACCGTCTCTCCTCCATCTTGGGTTACAAACACTACACTTGTCCGTTCAGTAGCGTGGGTAAAACTCTGTAAAGATGACGTACGGCATAATGAAATACTTCACAATATAAACCGTTCATCCAAGCTACTCAATACTGCCCCTGCAGCCATAAGAAGTTAAATAAAGGTGAAATAAAAATAAATAAATAAAGGTAGCTAACCAACCAGTTTCAATGTTAGCTAGCTAACATTAGGCTATGACTTGCAAAGCAAATGGCTCTGAGATACGAATAATAAGATCATACACGTAACATTAGCTAGCGAGCCAGCCAGCTAACAGTACACTTTAACTTGAAATAAAAATGACTTTGTCAAAATTAGAAACGTGTAATATCTGAAAATGTAGCTAGCTAAACTATCTTACCCTTATACATCATGGATGGATGCTTCTCCCTGTCACGGATGTCATGGCTGCCCTTAGTTTGAAGATGTAATCCGGAAACAGGTGTTTTCTCTATCTCCTTAGCTATCATTCTCTAATTCCACTGATTTCAAAACTCGGTCCTCCAGAAAGTGGAGAGCCACACTTATGAAGTTCTACTACGCTATATATATATATTTTTAAAGCCACATTAGACAGGATTACCTACACATACTGACCAGTTTAAATAGACAGAAGCGTAGTATATGGCAGACCAATCCAAAGTCATCTCTCGGCATGTCCAGCCCACTCATTATCTCAGCCAATCATGGCTAGCGAGAAGATTGCTGACTTTGTCTGTGTCTAAACCAACTAGGCTCATAATTTTAAAATGTTATTCATATTTCCAGATGGCATTCAAGTTGGTTATTAAGGCACGTGAAAGTTTACATGTTCCAGAAGACATTTCTGCCAAAAAATGCATGTTCAAATGGCTCTCCTGTGAAGTACTGACTTGTGACATACACCTAGTTTCCTGAAACGAGTCAAACCGTTGTTGTGAATATGGGGAGGTGTATGTCTGTTATAAAAATATGTTCTGCGTTTTTTACACAAAAATCAACTGCACTAGCTGTTCAGGCTCTGGTCTTGTAACATCTTGATTACTGTCCGGTAATATGTTCAAGTGCAGCAAAGAAAGACTTAGCTAAGCTGTAGCTGGCTCAAAACAAAGCAGCACACCAGTCTTTCCTGGTTGAGGGTTGACGAGAGATGAACTGCTTCTGTGATGAAAATTCCAGACTGTCTGCATAATCAAATAACATACAGCTCAGACACCCATACATTCAGGTGCCTTAATAACCCAGGTCTTATCACTGGCCCCAAGTCCAATATAAATTCACATCAACACATAGTATTATACAGAACCATGATCGCATGGAACTGTCGTACACCTCCAATTACTCAAGAAAACAGAGAAATGACCTCTAAAAAAACATCTCATTGCACAAAGGGGACTGTGAAATGACACAAACACACTCTAAAACACAATCTACACACACATTATTATTTTGTTGAATTGTTTGTATATCGTTGTCGTTTAAATTTGTGTAACTGTTCTTGTCTATCAGTGTATCAATGTTCTGTTACTTGTGATGTTTTATGTTTTTGTGTGAGCCCCAGGAAGAATAGCTGCAGCTTCGGCAAAAGCTAATGGGGATCCGAAAAAAACAAATAAAAAACCAAATAAACCAAAGCAAACACACTTCTCCAGTCGACCTCTCCTCTCTCTGAGGCATGGCAGAGCGTTGGCACACAGGGTGCCCTGGAGAGTGAGTGAGGGTGCCCAGCTGCATGCCAGACTCAAGGGAGCAGTCTCTCTCTCTCTCTCTCTCTCTCTCTCTCTCTCTCTCTCTCTCTCTCTCTCTCTCTCTCTCTCTCTCTCTCTCTCTCTCTCTCTCTCTCTCTCTCCTCTCTCTCTCTCTCTCTCTCTCTCTCTCTCTCTCTCTCTCTCTCTCTCTCTCTCTCTCTCTCTCTCTCTCTCTCTCTCTCTCTCTCTCTCTCTCTCTCTCTCTCTCTCTCTCTCTCTCTCTCTCTCTTCTCTCTCTCTCTCTCTCTCTCTCTCTCTCTCTCTCTCTCTCTCTCTCTTCTCTCTCTCTCTCTCTCTCTCTCTCTCTCTCTCTCTGCCAGTCTGAGTGATTGACAGGATGTGAAATGCTCTGGGGTTATGCTACAGCTAAGGCGCAAGAGCCTACATAATTGCAACACATACAAACACATCTAAAAACTCTCCATCTCTTGCTCCCAGCCTTATACACAGTCACACATCTATTGTCACATAGTCATTTGTCAGATCCGCCTCTCATTTTAGTGCTCCAATCCAGGAGTGACACTCTCTTTGTTTGTCCCTGTGGCCTGTCTGCCTGGTCATTGGCTTTAATGTGCATCTTGGCGCCTCACGTCTCTGTGGCTGGGTTGCAAATGGTTCCCTATTCCCTATATAGTGCACTACCTTGGGGCTTATACGCCCTACAGGCCCTGGTAAAGAGTAGTGTAGCATATACACCATAGTATAGGGAATAGGGTGCCATTTGGGACTAACTCACTGTGTCTCACTATGACTCGCTATGTGTCTGGTTATATGGCTCCCTGTGTGTCTCGCTGCGTCTCTCTGTGAGTGCCTCACACTGATTACAGTGTTCAACCACTCACTCCCCTCACAGCCTGCTGGCAATGGCTATGGTGATCCAGCCTTCAGCTCAACAGTAGCACCACTTAGGCAGGCCATCCGTGACTGTGTGTGTTGTATCTGAGCCATGTCCTGCTTCCTCAACTCGGGTTGTGTCCAGAATGGCACCATATACCCTATATAGCCACTACTTTTGACTAGGGCCAGGGAATACGGCGCCATTTGGGACGTTATTTGTATGTCGCTGTAATGCCGCTGTATGAAAGCTTGCCTACAGATGTAGGATCTTAATTTAAACCAGTTTGCTACAGTAGCAAAATAACAGGAAGTTATAATTATTATGTGAATTATAATTAATGGACATTTTTGTAAGGGTTGATCGTGAAGGAAAATCAAGTCTGAAATTTGGAAATGACAAACTTCAGAAGCCTTTTTAAACCTCAAATACACTGCAAGTTTTCATTTCCTGCATCAGGGTGATCAAATTAAGATCCTACATCTGGTAAGTCCCTGTAATGCAGGATGTCCCCATAACGTGAACACAAACCCAAAAGACATAAAATTGCAGCCAGCCAGGCTATAATGTTTTAGCTAAAAATATGTATATCCATGTAAGAATATGTTTGCCAATATTTTCCTCTTGCAATAAACAATAAACGTGATTCTGATTCACGTCAAAATCATTTTGCGATCCATTTTGACGAGGTTTGTGTGCGGATTAGTGTTAGCATGTTCTAGTTTACAAGTTTACTTCCTCTTTCTCAATGTCTTGTGACAGCTTCTACAGTGAACTGGGTAATTACTGTAATAGCCCTAGCTGTCTTAGGCAGAACACTGATGGTGGGAAACATGAATAAACAAACAAACACTGACACTGATGCTCTCACATCTACTGTGAAAAAGAACCCCTCTGCTTGGAGTCTGTGTGTCATCCCTTCCCCTCCCATTTTTTCAAATTCATTGATTTGTTGATGCCGGGGATGGATATAAAAAGCTAAACATGCCCAACAGAGCACGTAATGGGCTGATTTGACTAACGTGTGAGTGCAGAGGAGTGGAAGGTGAAGGAAAGGCATGGGGTCTTTCCCTCAGCAGCAGCAGCCGACACAGACTGACCGCCCCCAGACTGATGACATGGCTGCTTGCACGACTGCATGACTGAACCGTCACATTTAGGCAGAGCTGTAGGTCTATGATTGTGAAGAGCTGAATAGGACCCGTCTCTGAACTGAATCTGAATTTATTGAGCTGAATCGGGAACTGGCCCTGATCTGAATCTGAACTGAATCTGAACCTATTGAGCTGAATCTAAACAGACTGTGAACTGACAATGTTAGTCAGTTCATTGCTGACTGTGCTGATTCAGATTGAACCATGTCTTCATTCATATAACATTGAATCAATCTCACCTGCCCATACATAAACAGTGAATGACTTGACTAATCAGATTAATTCTGATGTCTGTAATATGGATGATGACACTCAGCCTCTCATTCCCTCATACACTTGTGAAGTCAACAGTGTGAATGTGTACACTATTGTACATTAGTAATACTGTGAATGCCAAAAGTAATGGTATGACAAGCCATACTGTTATTTTGACCCAGCCAGTTGGGTCACTTAGAAAGGGTTGTTTTCTTTGAAGACTGGAGGCATGGCTTAGTGGGGGTGTGGCTTCCAGATAAAAAAAATTGGCCACACGTGAGTGTAAATGTCATTCTGGTTAATCTGTTCAGCTCTATTGTCATCACATGTTAAGGTACTTTTTTTGTAGCTTTTATGAGGCATATACAAGAGTATGAGTTCCTATGCATATCCCAATGTTGGGATAGTTACCACTTTGCTTTATAATATTTTTTAAAGAATGTTATAAAATGTATATAAAAATGTGAAATGTGCAAAAATATATTATTTTAAATAGAAATTTCCGGTGTACAAACTTAACATGATGAATAGGAATGACATTTACTCTCACGGGTAACCAAACATTACTATCTGAAAGCCACGCCCCCCAGGAGTCTTATTGTTTATATTCGATGTGGAATTGTTTTATATATTTGTAGACTACAAGAGAGATTGGATGTCAAACTGATCCAGTCCAAACCCCTGTGCATGTGCTCTGAAAGCAAAACAAGTGTATTTAGTCATTTCTGAAAATGCAGCTATAATGACACTGTTATTCCTATACTCAGTAATTTAACACTAATAACGTCTGTATTGAATTAACAGAATGCCAAGCTGTGCAACAGACTGTCTCTGTTTCTTCTTAACCTCTCTGGGATATGTGGGACGGTAGCGTCCCACCTGGCCAACATCCAGTGAAAATGCAGAACGCCAAATTCAAATAAATTACTATAAAAATGTAACTTTCATGAAATCACACATTCAATATACCAAATTAAAGCTACACTTGTTGTGAATCCAGCCAAAGTGTCAGATTTCAAAAATGCTTTACGGCGAAAGCAAACAATGCTATTATCTGAGGAAAGCACCCCAGCTAACAATCACAGACCATCATATTTCAACCCTCCCGGCGCGACACAAAACGCAGAAATAAAGATATAATTCATGCCTTACCTTTGACAAGCTTCTTCTGTTGGCACTCCAATATGTCCCATAAACATCACAAACGGTCCTTTTGTTCGATTAATTCCGTCAATATATATCCAAAATGTCCATTTATTTGGCGCATTTGATCCAGAAAAACACCGGTTCAAACTTGCACAACGTGACTACAAAATATCTCAAAAGTTATCTGTAAGCTTTGTCCAAACATTTCAAAATACTTTTGTAATAAAACTTTAGTTATTTTTTAACGTAAATAATCGATAAAATTGAAGACGGGATGATCTGTGTTCAATACAGGAGGAAAACAATGTGTAGCATGCTTTCTGGTCACCCGCCTCTAACAAACAGTAAACTTCACTGGAGCCTCATTCTGAACACGGCTACTTCTTCATTTCTCAAAGGAAAAACCTCAACCAATTTCTAAAGACTGTTGACATCCAGTGGAAGCGATAGGAACTGCAGGAAGGTCCCTTAGAAATCTGGATTTCCAATGAAAGCCCATTTAAAAGAGAGTGACCTCAAAAAAAAAAATCTGAATGGTTTGTCCTCTGGGTTTTGCCTGCCAAATAAGTTATGTTATAGTCACAGACATGATTCAAACAGTTTTAGAAACGTCAGAGTGTTTTCTATACAATACTAATAATATGCATATATTAGCATCTGGGACTGAGTAGGAGGCAGTTTACTCTGGGCACGCTTTTCATCCAAACGTGAAAATGCTGCCCCCTATCCTAGAGAAGTTAAGCGAGCTAACGCTATGCACGGTTTATAGTGTGATGTGATTCATTATGCCGTACGTCATCTTTACAGAGTTTTACCCACGCTACTGAACGGACAAGTGTAGTGTTTGTAACCCAAGATGGAGGAGAGACGGTTTCTCGTCAGAGATCCCATTTGTTTTGGGAGATTACAAAATATAACCTTTTCATTCAAGACAGGATAAATATATTGTTTCAGGTGATAATAAAACATGTTTTGTTTAGATACTTTTTCCTCAACTTGTTTCTCGAACTTTATAGCAAGACAAGCTAGCTTGCATTACAGAGCAGCTAGCTAGCCTGTCTAGGATCAGCGTGGCGCTAGCGGCACCCCCCCCCCCCCACTGAAAAACCAGTGCCGCGAAATTCAAAAAAAATATTTTTTTTAAATATTTAACTTTCACACATTAAAGTCCAATACAGCTAATGAAAGACACAGATCTTGTGAATCCAGTCAACATGTCCGATTTTTAAAATGTTTTACAGGGAAGACACAATATGTAAAGATGTACATCTATTACCTAAAAACACATTAGCATAATCCACCATCTTTTATTTGTCCACCAACACCAGTAGCCATCACCAATTCGGCTAAACTAAGATATTTATAGCCCCTAACCAACAAAAAAACTCATTAGATGACAGTCTGATAACATATTTATGGTATTAGATAGGTTTTGTTAGAAAAAAGTGCATATTTCAGGTAGATGGCATAGGTTACAATTGCACCCACCGTCACAAATGGAATAGAAAAACTACTTAGAGCAACGTGTTTACCTACTTACTAATCATCAAACATTTCGTAAAAATACACAGCATACACGAATCGAAAGACACAGATCCTGTGAATACAGACAATATTTCAGATTTTCTAAGTGTCTTACAGCGAAAACACAATAAATCGTTATATTAGCATAGCACATAGCACATAGCAGCCCAGCATTGATTCTAGCCAAAGTGAGCGATAAAAGTCAACATCGCCAAAAGATATTAATTTTTTCACTAACCTTCTCAGAATTCTTCCGATGACACTCCTGTAACATCATATTACACATTCCATATAGAGTTTGATCGCAAATGTTTATATTTAGCCACCAAAATCATGGTTAGACAATGTGAAATGTAGACAAGCTGGTAAAGAAAAAGTCCTTGCGCCACTTAGACAGTGATCTACTCTTATACATAAATACTCATAAACGTGACTAAAAAATATAGGGTGGACAGGGATTGATAGACAATTTAATTCTTAATACAATTGCGGAATAACATTTTTTTATTTATCCTTACTTTTCAATACAGTTTGCGCCTAGCGAAGCTACGTCATAAAACATGGCGTCCTAAGCCACTAAAATGTTTCGACAGAAACACGATTTATCATAATAAAAATGTCCTACCTTGAGCTGTTCTTCCATCAGTATCTTGGGCAAAGGATCCTTTCTTGAGAGCAATCATCTTTTGGTGGAAAGCTGTCCTCTTGCCATGTGGAAATGCCTACTGCGTTCGGGATGAACTGAAAAGCGTGCCCAACTATTCACATCGTTGCAAAAATAAATGTCCCAAAATCGCACTAAACGGATATAAATTGCTATAAAACGCTTTAAATTAACTACCTTATGATGTTTTTAACTCCCATAACGAGTAGAAACATGACCCGAGTAATATTACCCCCTTCACTAATGCTTGGAACAGGAGCGGGCCGGTGTCCTCTAGGCGCATGACGCAGCTCCAAAAGAATGACTAGCTTCAGGGTTTTTTCATTTGTGGGGCCTGTGAACGCGCAATCGACCCCATTGGAATCGTCATCACGTAAAGGCATCCAGGGGAAGACGTAAGAAGTGTCCGTATAGTCATAGCAATATCAGTGCCGTTTTAACTGACTTCAGAACAGTGGCCAACATTTCTGAAATCTGAATCCATGTCAGGGAAATTGCTGTAGAATGGGCTCTGTTCCACTTAGAGACAAAATTTCAACTCCTATAGAAACTATAGACTGTTTTCTATCCAATAATAATAATAATATGCATATTGTACGATCAAGGATTTTGTGGGAAGCCGTTTCAAAAATTACCAAATTAGCATAAATAGTCTAAACAGCGCCCCCATCCCCAACAGGCTAGCTAAAAGCTAGCACTGTAGCTAATGACCACCTAATAATTATCATAAAAAACAAACAACATTCCAATCACAAACAGCCAATGTGTATTATTTAACATTACTATTAAAATAGTACTCACTTATAGGAATGGGTAATTGTTGCTAGTTATCCCATAAAGCCATCACTGAAAATCACATTTTCATCTTCTTCTGTGGTTTGGTAACTTCCTGTTCTTCGATGGACTCTGGCTGTACTGGAGACGACAGCAAGTTTGAACATTTTCAAAGTATACGGCATCCGTCTCGCAACGGAGCCTTCAAATACAAGCGTGCGTTGCGTTTCCACTCCCTTGTGGACGTCCCCATTGAAATGCATGACATCCGGCGCAACGTAACGGAGTGCTTATGAGTAATGTGAAAGAGGCTTTATACAGCTGAAAGCAGTATTTTTGTTGTTTATACCTTGGTTTGCTGCAGTTACCTGTGCTTGCTAAACAAAGCCAATTCTGTAAACAAAGCATGATCATGGGAATGCGTTTGCAAAATTCCTGCATAATTGCCGACCATCCTTCAGTGACAATGCAAAAGAACATTGCCTCGTAAATGGGATAGCTAGCTATACACACAAAGTGTGGAAATAGTACCCGATTGTCATACTTGTAAAGATACTTTAATAGAAAACGACTCAAGTGAAAGTGGAAGTCACCCAGTAAAATACTACTTGAGTAAAAGTCTTAAAGTAGCCAGGGGCACACTCCGACACAACACATCATTTTAAAAGGACGCATTTGTGTTTAGTGAGTTCGCCAGATCAGAGGCAGTAGAGATGACCAGGGCTGCGATACTTGGTGGGGACATGAGAGCTGACACACCCGCTAGGCACCACATGTACCACACCACTTTACATTCAATGGTCAGTTTATTAGGTACACCACCCTGTTGAATAAAATAGCTTGCTCTATAAAGAAAGCTGACAGGCACCCAGGCATTCAATTACTGTTTGATTGAATGTTAGAATGTGCAAAACGAGTGACCTAAACAACTTTTAGCGTGGTATGATCATCGCAACAGGTGCACCGGTTCCAGTATCTCAGAAAAGGGTGGCCTCCTGGGCTTTTCACACACGACAGTGTCTATGGTTTACCGAGAATATTTTTTTTAAAACACATTTTTAATTTTACCCCCTTTTCTCCCCAGTTTCGTGGTATCCAATTGTTAGTAATTACTATCTTGTCTCATCGCTACAACTCCCGTACAGGCTCAGGAGAGACGAATGGTCGAAAGCCATGTGTCCTCCGAAACACAACCCAACCAAGCCGCACTGCTTCTTAACACAGCGCGCCTCCAACCCGGAAGCCAGCCGCACCATTGTGTAAGAGGAAACACCGTGCACCTGGCTACCTTGGTTAGCGCGCACTGCGCCCAGCCCACCACAGGAGTCGCTGGTGCGCGATGAGACAAGGATATCCCTACCGGCCAAACCCTCCCTAACCCGGATGACGCTAGGCCAATTGTGCGTCGCCCCACGGACCTCCCGGTCGCGGCCGCCTGCGACAGAGCCTGGGCGCGAACCCAGAGTCTCTGGTGGCGCAGCTAGCGCTGCAATGCAGTGCCCTTGACCACTGCGCCACCCGGGAGGCCTTGAATGTTTCGACAAACAAAAAACATCCAGTCAGCGGCAGTCCTGTGGGTGAAAACAGCTTGTTGATGGAACTGGTCGAAAGAGAATGGCAAGAATCGTGCAAGCTAACAGGTGGGCCACAAACAGGAAAATAACAGCACAGTACAACAATGGTGTGAAGAACGGCATCTCGGAACACACAACTCATTGGTCCTTGTCAGTTGGATGGGTTATTGCAGCAGACGATAACACCGGGTTCCACTCCTATCAGCTAAAAACAAGAAGAAACTGCTCCAGTGGGCACGTGATCACCAACAGTGGACAATTAGTAGTGGAAAAACATTGCCTGGTCTGACGAATCCCAGTTCTTGTTGAGTCATGCTGATCAGGATTTGGCATAAGCAGCATGAGTCCATGGGCCCATCCTGCCTGCTGTCAATGGTACAGGCTGGTGGCAGTGGTGTAATGGTGTGGGGAATGTTTTCGTGGCACAAGTTAGGTCCCTTGATACCAGCAACATTTGGACTTTTCTGACACCTTGAAGAATCCATGGACCCGAAGAATTCAGACTGTTCTGGAGGCAAAGGGGAGTTCGACCTGCTACTAGATGGGTGTACCTAATAAACTGGGCACTGAGTGTACTGTATATCACAGGGTCTTTATGATTTTCCCTTGTAGAGTAAACTGAGCGTTCCACAGTACAGGAAAACAGCACCACTGTCCTCCCCACGGCAATTGTTATTGTTTTTGTTGTTGCTGATGAAGCAGAACTTGGGAGCATTGCACAAAAATTGCACAACATATGCTGCTGTTCTATTGCGCGTTCAATGATGTCTGAGGGGAAAAAAACTGTTGTTTGCTGTGACTTATTTTTTTGTGGTAATATTGCAAATAGATTCCAGCTTTAATGAGTGCAATAACCACTCCCGCTGAGGCCATCCATTTGACAATGTATGCACACACTATTGTAAGTTGCTTTGCATAAAAAGTGTCTGCTAAATGGAAAAGATCATTATATTATTATATCAAGAATGACCCTAATAACAACCCAACTGTATGACCACACTAAAAATGTCCAATCAGTTCCAAGTAAAAAATCGAGCCTTCACTCACAACATGTCATGTCATGTCATGAAAGCACTCTCCTTACCTCTGTAACATCTTATCTGAGACTCAAACACGGCACTTTGGCCACACTAGAGCCAAATCAGCCAATGACCACTGAGAGCTCTCAGTAGATATGGCACCGCATTCATAAAGAAGTGCTGATCCAGGATCAGTTTCGCTTTTTAGATCATAATGAATAAGATTATACGGAAAGGGAGGATCTGAATCTAGATCAGCCCTGCTACTCTGAGACACTATGAATATGGGCCTTGGGTGAGAAATGTCTCTAGATGTCTCTTTTGGCCTAGCTTTCTACAGTCTGGGTGGCCAGTCCTCTGGAACACTCTGGCTGCATCCCAAATGGCACCCTATTCCCTATATGCTGTAGGGCACTATAAAGGGAGAAGGGTGCCAGTTCTACAGCTGCACCATCAAGAGCATCCTGACCGGTTGCATCACCGCCTGGTATTGCAACTGCTTGGCATCCGAACGTAAGGCGCTACAGAGGGTAGTGCGTATGGCCCAGTACATCACTGGGGCCAAGCTTCCTGCCATCCAGGACCTATATAATAGGCAGTGTCAGAGGAATGCCCAAACAATTGTCAAAGACTTGTCGTTGTCATTTCCTGTATGACTAAATGAGGAGAGTTATAAACTACACACCAGTCAGTGTTATACTTAAATGTAATCTTTAATTATATGTGAGCTTTAAAATCGCCCTTTGACTCTCAGATCAATTCAGTGTCTATAATGAATTCTGAGGAGTGCCTACAAAAGAATACCAGTATCTTTTATAGCCAAGATGCACCCCTCTCAACTTACATGACGAACCACAGATCTTAGGAACAGTTAACAAAGAAAGACTTTTACTTGAGAGAGGAGTATCCCATAGCCAGATAGCATTAGCTATAAATTATCGTTCAGTTTGGTCTCTAAGACGAGGTTCTAATCTCGTTCCTGGTACTTCATATTACAAAAATATTACCTCATCCAATGGCATATATCAATTGTCAACTTTAGATACTCCCATCTCAAATACACCCCACCCCTGGACAAGCTCACTGAGGGGAGTGACTTGCACACAGACATTGTGGAGCCAAGAGATAATTGGTTCCCCCTTAATCATCCCTTCACATGGTTTAACAGATACATTCACATATGAAGACAATGTTCCATTCTGACCTCTTCCCCTTCTGATATTCTGCATAGCACCACACATGTAAAAGACAAGCCTGACCTCTCCCCTGTCTGGGCCCCAAGTGACTTTTCCCTAGCTGAGAAGGGAAAAGTGCAACTGCCAACAGTATAGTCCAAAAGGAGACATTCTAATGACAAGTATCTCATATAAATAAAACATCTTATTTATCTATGTTACCTAACTAATTCTGATTCAGCTCCCACAGACTCAAGTCACCAAAGTCATAGACTGTTTTCTCTGCTACCCCTCAGCAAGCGGTACTGGAACGCCAAGTCTAGGACCAAAAGGCTCCTTAACTGTTGAGGATGGGGGCGCTGTTGTGACTATTTATGCTAATCGTGTAATTTTTGAAACGGCTTCCCACAAAGTTCTTGATCGTACAATATGCATATTATTATTATTATTGGATAGAAAACAGTCTATAGTTTCTATAGGAGTTGAAATTTTGTCTCTAAGTGGAACAGAGCCCATTCTACAGCAATTTCCCTGACATGGAGTCAGATTTCAGAAATTTTGGCCACTGTTCTGGAGTCAGTTAAAAGGGCACTGTTATTGCTACGACTATACGGACACTGCTTACGTCTTCCCCTGGATGCCTTTACGTGATGACGATTTGAATGGGGTCGATTGCGCGTTCACAGGCACTATAAATTAAAAAAACCTGTAGCTAGCAAGTCTTTTCTTGCTGCGTAATGCGCGTGGAGGACATCGACCCGCACTTGTTCCAAGCATTAGTGGAGGGAGTAATATTACTCTGGTCATGTTTCTACTCGTTGTGGGAGTTAAAAACATCATAAGGTAGTTAATTTAAAGCGTTTTATAGCAATTTATATCCGTTTAGTGCGATTTTGGGACATTTATTTCTGAAACGCTGTAAATTGCTGGGCACGCTTCCAGTTCATCCCGAACGCAGTTGGCATAACCACATGGCAAGAGGACAGCTTTCCACCAAAAGACGATTGGACCCAAGAAAGGATCCTTTGCCCAAGATACTGATGGAAGAACAGCTCAAAGTAGGACATTTTTATTATGATAAATCGTGTTTCTGTCAAAAAATGTTAGTGGCTTAGGACGCCATGTTTTTTGACGCAGCTTCGCTTGGCGCAAACTGTATTGAAAAGTAAGGATAATTTAAAAAATGTAATTCCGCGATTGTATTAAGAATTAAATTGTCTATCAATCCCTGTCCACCCTATATTTTTTAGTCACGTTTATGAGTATTTATGTATAAGAGTAGATCACTGTCTAAGTGGCGCATGGACATTTTCTGACCAGCTGAGCTACATTTCACATTGTCTAACCATGATTTTGGTGGCTAAATATAAACATTTTCGATCAAACTCTATATGGATTGTGTAATATGATGTTACAGGAGTGTCATCTGAAGAATTCTGAGAAGGTTAGTGAAAAAATTAATATATTTTGGCGATGTTGACTTTTATCGCTCACTTTGGCTAGAATCAATGCTGGGCTGCTATGTGCTATGTGCTATGCTAATATAACGATTTATTGTGTTTTCGCTGTAAGACACTTAGAAAATCTGAAATATTGTCTGTATTCACAGGATCTGTGTCTTTCGATTCGTGTATGCTGTGTATTTTTACGAAATGTTTGATGATTAGTAAGTAGGTAAACACGTTGCTCTAAGTAGTTTTTCTATTCCATTTGTGACGGTGGGTGCAATTGTAACCTATGCCATCTACCTGAAATATGCACTTTTTTCTAACAAAACCTATCCCATACCATAAATATGTTATCAGACTGTCATCTGATGAGTTTTTTTGTTGGTTAGGGGCTATAAATATCTTAGTTTAGCCGAATTGGTGATAGCTACTGGTGTTGGTGGACAAATAAAAGATAGTGGATTATGCTAATGTGTTTTTAGGTAATAGATGTACATCTTTACATATTGTGTCTTCCCTGTAAAACATTTTAAAAATCGGACATGTTGACTGGATTCACAAGATCTGTGTCTTTCATTAGCTGTATTGGACTTTAATGTGTGAAAGTTAAATATTTGAAAAAAATATTTTTTTTGAATTTCGCGGCACTGGTTTTTCAGTGGGGGTGGGGGGGGAGTGCCGCTAGCGGCACTCTCATCATAGACAGGTTAACAGCATCTACCCCCAAGCCATAAGACTGCTGAAAAATGAATCAAATGGCCACCGGACTATTTACATTGACACCCCCCTTCCATTTGTTTTGTACACTGCTACTACTCGCTGTTTATTATCTATGCATAGTCACACCCCTACCTACATGTACAAATTACCTCCACTAACCTATACCCCCTAACATTGAGTCGGTACCTGTATCCCCTGTATATAGCCTCGTTATTGTTACTTTATTGTGTTACTTTTTATTATTTTTTACTTTAGTTTATTTGGTAAATATTTTCTTAATCTGTTCCTTGTCACGATCGTCGTAACTTTGTATAGAGGACCAAGGCGCAGCGTGATAGAACGACATCTTCTTTTATTATGAAGACGAACAAACACAACAAACAGACGACCGTGAAGCTATTCAAACAAAATAGTGCTGACACTAAACACTACACATAGACAATTACCCACAACAGCCCAATGCCTATGGCTGCCTTAAATATGGCTCCCAATCAGAGACAAATGAATGACAGCTGTCTCTGAGAACCATTCAGGCAACCATAGACATACCTAGATACCTACACGCAACACAAACCCATACACTCTAACAAAACCCCCTAGACACTACAACCACCCAAGACACGACAAATACACACAAACATCCCCCCTGTCACACCCTGACCTAACCAAAATATGACAGAAAAGAAAACTAAGGCCAGGGCGTGACAGTACCCCCCCCCCCCCCCCCCCCCAAAGGTGCGGACTCCGGCCGCAAAACCTGACGCAGAAGGGGAGGGTCCGGGTGGGCCTTCCTACGGCGGCGGCTCGGGTGCGGGACGTGGCCCCCACTCCACCATAGTTAATACCCGCTTTGGTGGCTCTGGCAGATCCTGGCTGATTGGCGGCTCTGGCAGATCCTGGCTGGCGGGCGGCTCTGGCTGATCCTGTCTGGCGGATGGCCCTGGCTGATCCTGTCTGGCGGACGGCCCTGGCTGATCCTGTCTGGCGGACGGCCCTGGCTGATCCTGTCTGGCCGACGGCTCTGGCTGATCCTGTCTGGCGGACGGCCCTGGCTGATCCTGTCTGGCGGACGGCCCTGGCTGATCCTGTCTGGTGGACGGCCCTGGCTGATCCTGTCTGGCCGACGGCTCTGGCTGATCCTGTCTGGCGGACGGCTTTGGCTGATCCTGTCTGGCGGACGGCTCTGGCTGATCCTGCCTGGCGGACGGCTCTGGCTGATACTGTCTGGCAGAAGGCTCTGGCTGCTCCTGTCTGGCGGACGGCTCTGGCGGCTCGGGACAGACGGGCAGCTCTGACGGCTCGGGAGAGACGGGCAGCTCTGACGGCTCGGGACAGACGGGCAGCTCTGACGGCTCGGGACAGACGGGCAGCTCTGACGGCTCGGGACAGACGGGCAGCTCTGACGGCTCGGGACAGACGGGCAGCTCTGACGGCTCGGGACAGACGGGCAGCTCTGACGGCTCGGGACAGACGGGCAGCGCTGACGGCTCTGGACAGACGGGCAGCTCTGACGGCTCTGGGCAGACGGATAGCGCAGGCGGCTCTGGGCAGACGGACAGTGCAGGCGGCACTGGGCAGACGGCAGACTCTGGCCGGCTGAGGCGCACAATAGGCCTGGTGCGTGGTACCGGAACTGGAGGTACCGGGCTAAGGACACGCACCTCAAGGCTAGTGCGGGGAGCAGCAACAGGACGCACAGGACTCTGGAGACGCACAGGAGGCTTGGTGCGTGGTGCCGGAACTGATGGTACCGGGCTGGAGACACTCACCATAGGGCGAGTGCGTGGAGAAGGAACAGGGCTCTGGAGACACACTGGAAGCCTGGTGCGTGGTGTAGGCACTGGTGGTACTGGGCTGGGGCGGGGAGGTGGCGCCGCATATACCGGACCATGCAGGCGTACTGGCTCCCTTGAGCACTGAGCCTGCCCAACCTTACCTGGTTGTATGCTCCCCGTAGCCCGACCAGTGCGGGGAGGTGGAATAACCCGCACTGGGCTGTGTAGGCGAACCGGGGACACCATGCGTAAGGCTGGTGCCATGTATGCCGGCCCGAGGAGACGCACTGGAGACCAGACGCGTTGAACCGGCTTCATGGCACCTGGCTCAATTAAAATTAATCAGAAAACAAAGAAAACTAAGGCCAGGGCGTGACAGTCCTGAACTGCACTGTTGCTTAAGAGCCTGTAAGTAAGCATTTCACGGTAAGGTCTGACCTTGTTGTATTCGGCGCATGTGACAAATAATGTTTGTTTTGATTTGATGGGCTCTGTTAAAAAGTAGTGCACTACATTTGTAAAAGTAGTGCACTAAATAGGGAGTAGGGTGCCATTTGGAATGCAGACAGAGGGTTCCAGAGCTCAGAGTAAGGTCTAACTGGGTGTTGAAACAGCTGTGTCAGGAACAGGTGTTAGAGGTGGTGCAGTCCCCCTCCCCCCGCTGTTTAATGACTGTGGTACAGTCTCTTCACACCCAGTCTTTGCCCCCCCCCTCTCCATGTGTCCTACCTTCTCAATGTGGTATCCAGATGTTCCATTCCACCTGTAAGCGAGGCTGGCTGGCTTTGACGTAGTCTACGAGGACCTCTGATGAACACACACACACATACACACACACACACACACACACACACACACACACACACACACACACACACACACACACACACACACACACACACACACACACACACACACACACACACACACACACACACACACACACACACACACACACTGTCAACCACACATAATAGTATCCTTCCATGCTTGTGGCCACAAATGTTCATTCCACCCACAGCTTTGGCCTGAAAATGCCTTTTGGGCCAGCACATACATACATAACACCCTCATGTTACCCAACTCCCACCTCCTCCCCCTCTCTCTCACTATACAATTGTACAATACTTGCCATCCTAAGGCTGGGTACTGGAGAGTGTGGCTCTTTACGGCAGTGCAGAGTGCATTGGGATGCCCAGAGAGTCTGCGTCCCAAATGGCATCTTTACAGTACACTACTTTTGCACTACTTAAAGTAGGGAATAGGGTGCCATTTGGGATGCAGCCACAAAGAGAGACAACCTTCTTCACACATTCCTGTCAGAAAGCGTATTGAGCTGATTAACGAGACTAACTACAATAGCTCTTTATGCGTTCTCCAAGAGCTGGACTGCTGCCAAGTTACCCTTGTGGAAGTAAAGGTGTGTGTGTGGGGGGAGGGGACGGGACGGGGGGACGGGGGACGTAATGTTCTCTAGTTGTGGGTGTCTCTGTGTATTACTGTGTCTACATCTGAGTGTGTGTGCACCTGGGAGAGACTCTTTGTGTGTTAGAGAAATAAAAGGATTCTATAGGGACAACCTGGACTCAGGGGTAGACGTAACATAGTAAATGAAAAACAATGAATACGGGAAATCAAATTAGTATGATATTTTACATTTGATATGGTATGTATTCATTTGTGGATGTCCAGCATCCATTTCATATGATACAGTATGTTACAAATTACAATTTGTATGATATGTTACGAATTACAACTCATATGATATGATACGAATTGCAATTCATACAATATGTTATGAATTTGCAATACATATGATATGTTACTAATTCCAATTTGTTTTTGTGGCTAACGTTAGCTAGGTGGCTAATGTTAGCTAGGTGGCTAATGTTAGCTAGGCTAGGGGTTAGGGTAAGGGGTTTAGGTTAGGATTAAGGTTAGGAGTTAGGTTAAAGGGTAAGGTTAGGGTTAGGGGAAGAGTTAACTAACATGCTAAGTAGTTGCAAAGTAGCTAAAAAGTAGTAAGTAATTGCGAATTATCCATAATGTTGTCCGTGATGAGATTCAAATACGCAACCTTTGGGTTGCTAGTTCGTGTTTGAGGTCATTTTGGCCTTAAGTAACATTCTGTCTTGTGTAACCAAACATAACATATCATACTAATTTGAGCGTCCTGATTTTTGTTACATCTAGTCTATGTTACATCTAGTCTATGTTACATCTAGTCTATGAGACCAGTCTGTGAAAGGGAACAATCATGTATTGCACAAATAGCAAGACCAGGTTCTGCAAACCAAACACACCAAATCTGAACATGTTTTCGGGTGGCGTTTTTTTCTACTTTAAAGAAACAGAACTAACACTCTCGCCCAAACTTCCTGTCCCAAAAACTTTCTCTCCTCTTTAGTTGGAGATGTTGTGTTTTGGCCTGACAGTCTCTACAGAGGGAAACTAGCCCATTGGGTCTGGCTAGCAGCTATCTCCTCACTCTGCCTTTCTCTTCAGAGAATGGTTGAAAAGAAGCCGTCTTTCATCTGCACTGCATCATCACACCATCTGCATTATTAATGGATTGATTACTGTAATCAAAAATTCTTATTTATTTGAGGAAAGAGAGGCGAGGCTTGGGCTTTTTCTTTCTCCTGACACAAAACCTTTGGTCTCCTATGCTTGAATTTTTCAGACGAGAAATGCCGCAATTCCCCCCCCCCCCACGAGTTAGGAGTTGTGCATAAACATGCACATACTTAAGTGTACACATAGAGACGCTTTTTCTATTTCACTCCTTCTCTTTCATACTCTTATACACACACACGCACACGCACACGCACGCACACACACACACACACACACACACGCACACGCACACGCACACGCACACGCACACACACACACACACACACACACACACACACACACAGAGAGACCAGCTCCACAGACAGAAAACAGTGTATTGTGTCCCTGCTTTAGCAGCAGTCCGATCTCAGCTGAGACTGAGGCTGCCCTAATATGGATGCCGTACCATAGAGGTTCCTTGGGTTCAGTCTGCCACTCTGAGTTGAAACAAGTCCTATTGCCACATTTACCACCTTACAAAAAATAAACAATATTATAGACGGGTTAGGTTACAACGTCACAAAAACTATGCTCGCACATCAAAGGGAAGGGGGAATACCTAGTCAGTTGTCCAACTCTGAATCCGATTTTTGGGGTCTGCCTTAATCGACATCTGCGTCTTAGGTGCCCGGGGAACAATGGGTTAAATGCCTTGCTCAAGGGCAGAACGACTTTTTTGCCTTGTCAGCTCTGGGATTCGTGTTGTTATGTTATCAACAATCTAAGCTAACTGTTTTTTCCCCATAGATGTGCATGTGTCGGTTTTGTTGCGAAACAACCAACCCGTCTATGTTTTAAAGAGAGCATAAAGTTAGAATGATATTGCAAAGAGAAACACTTGTTCTGGTGAGGAGACTAAGATAATAAATTACTTGATGATAGAGAGTGAGGACTCAGGACTATATAAAGCCAAGCCTGTCCTGGTTTGGTTTCAACGTCGAGACACTTTTCCGTCTCACTTCCTCTTTAATAAAGACTGGCTTCCTTCTTGTCATCTTCCTCCTTCAATCCCTCCCTGCCGCCATCCCTCCTTCCCTCCCTCCACC
This sequence comes from Salvelinus fontinalis, assembly GCF_029448725.1. NCBI lineage: Eukaryota > Metazoa > Chordata > Actinopteri > Salmoniformes > Salmonidae > Salvelinus > Salvelinus fontinalis. The sequence goes on along the minus strand of NC_074702.1, from coordinate 29,232,023 downwards.
CTGTCTAATCTTGGTGGGTGCTGCCATTTGCATGCAAATTGTCCATTACCGAGTGGCGGGGAGACACCGTGCAGCTCCAGTAGGTAATCAAGGACAAAAGAAGCTGGAGAGGCAGAGAGCGAAAGGGTGAGGTAAAGAGAGAGAGAGAGAGAGAGAGAGAGAGAGAGGAGAGAGAGAGAGAGAGAGAGAGAGAGAGAGAGAGAGAGAGAGAGAGAGAGAGAGAGAGAGAGAGAGAGAGAGAGAGAGAGAGAGAGAGAGAGAGAGAGAGAGAGAGAGAGAGAGAGAGAGAGAGAGAGAGAGAGAGAGAGAGAGAGAGAGAGAGAGAGAGAGAGAGAGAGAGAGAGAGAGAGAGAGAGAGAGATCACAGGGAAGGCACAACATCAAGCAAGGAAAGACACAAAGCAACATGGCAGAGGAATATGGAGAATAGAAGAGTGAGAGAAGATAGGAGGAGGAGTAAGGAGCATTTTGAAGAGAGGTGATTTGAGGCTGGGGTTCTCCATAACAGCTCTATTATAGGTAAGAAAGCATACACAAAGGTGCTTCAGCCCAGCTTGAACAAAACATTATTTTCCTGTATAGTTACCTGTTGAAGTGTCCTGGGGTTAGGAATGTGTTTTTAGTTATATTATAGGGTTACTACTTAGTAAGATTGTAGCACTGGCAAGGGTAGCTGTGTGAAGGGTGTAGAAGGCCTATAGAAGATCAGTATAGATCTAGTTATAGACCGTTGCAGTTTTGTGTCAATCTATCCATCACACCCAGGGTCGTGTTCATAAGGCACCAAACGGAAGAAAACACATTGAAACAGGTATGACCTACCTGGACTTGTATAATAAAATTCATTGCAAAACACTTTCCCATTGTTTGCCCTAATGAACATGACCAAGGTTGATGTGTTTGAGGACTATATAGTAAATGGATTTTGAAAGACAACCTCTCCCTTGAAACCAACTGGGTCAAGTGGAAGCTATCTCTCAGGGTTAATGTAAGTTTACTGTAGCTTCCAATGCCATTTCAACTCAGAATGATGCTTTGGTAAGAAGGACGGGGGTGTATGCCTTGATTAACGAGTCGGGGTGTGATCATAACAACATACAGGAACTCAAGTCCTTTTGTTCACCTGACCTAGAATTCCTTACAATCAAATGCCGACCGCATTATCTACTAAGAGAATTATCTTCGATTGTAATCACAGTCGTGTACATCCCCCCCAAGCAGACACCTCGAAGGCCCTGCAAGTACTTCATTGGACTCTATGTAAACCACATATCCTGAGGCTGCATTTATTGTAGCTGGGGATTTTAACAAGGCTAATCTGAAAACAAGGCTCCCTAAATTTTATCAGCATATCGAATGAGCAACCCGGGCTGGGAAGATTCTGGATCATTGTTACTCTAACTTCCGCGACGCATAAAAAGCCATCCCTTGCCGTCCTTTCGGCAAATCTGACCACGACTCCATTTTGTTGCCCCCAGCCTATAGACAGAAACTAAAACAGGAAACGCCCGTGCTCAGGTCTGTTCAACGCTGGTCCGACCAATCTGATTCCACGCTTCAAGATTGCTTCAATCACGTTGACTGGGATATGTTCCGGATAGCATCGAACAACAACATTGATTTATATGCTGATTCGGTGGGCGAGTTTATTAGCAAGTGCATCGGTGATGTTGTACAAACAGCGACTATTAAAACCTTCCCCAACCAGAAACCGTGGATTGATGGCAGCATTCGCGCAAAACTGAAAGCGCGAACCACTGCTTTTAATCAGGGCAAGGCGACCGGAAACATGACCGAATACAAACAGTGTAGCTATTCCCTCCGCAAGGCAATCAAACAAGCTAAGCTTCAGTAAAGAGACAAAGTAGAGTCGCAATTCAACGGCTCAGACACGAGAGGAATGTGGCAGGGTCTACAGTACAGTTAATCATGGACGACAAAAAGAAAACCAGCCCCGTCGCGGACCCCGATGTCTTGCTCCCAGACAAACTAAACAACTTCTTCGCTCGCTTTGAGGACAATACAGTGCCACCGACACGGCCCACTACCAAACCTGCGGACTCTCCTTCACCGCAGCCAACGTGAGTAGAACATTTAAATGTGTTAACCCTCGCAAGGCTGCCGGCCCAGACGGCATCCCTAGCCGCGTCCTCTGCTGTTCCCACATGCTTCAAGAGGGCCACCAATGCACACTGCCCTAACCCATCTGGACAAGAGGAATACCTATGTACGAATGCTGCTCATCGACTACAGCTCAGTATTTAACAACATAGTGCCCTCCAAACTCCTCATAAAGCTCGAGACCCTGGGTCTCGACTCCACCCTGTGCAATTGGGTCCTGGACTTTCTGACGGGCTGCCCCCAGGTGGTGAGTGTAGGAAACAACATCTCCACCCCGCTTATCCTCAACACTGGGGCCCCACAAGGGTGTGTTATCAGCCCTCTCCTGTACTCCCTGTTCACCCATGACTGCGTGGCCATGCACGCCTCCAACTCAATCATCAATTTTGCAGATGACACTACAGTGGTAGGCTTGATTACCAACAACGACGAGAAGGCCTACAGGGAGGAGGTGGGGGCCCTCGGAGTGTGGTGTCAGAAAAACAACCTCACACTCAACATCAACAAAACAAAGGAGATGATCGTGGACTTCAGGAAACAGCAGAGGGAGCACCCCCCTATCCACATCGACGGGACAGTAGTGGAGAAGGTAGAAAGTTTTAAGATTCTCGGCGTACACATCATGGATAAACTGAAATGGTCCACCCAGGAGGCTGAAGAAATTTGGCTTGTCACCAAAAACACTTACACATTTTTACAGATGCACAATCGAGAGCATCCTGTCGGGCTGTATCACCGCCTGGTACGGCAACTGCTCTGCCCATAACCGCAAGGCTCTCCAGAGGGTAGTGAGGTCTGCACAACGCATCACCGGGGGAAAACTACCTACCCTCCAAGGCACCTACACCACCCGATGTCACAGGAAGGCCAAAAAATCATCAAGGACAAGAACCACCCGAGCCACTACCTGTTCACCCCTCTATCATCCAGAAGGCGAGGTCAGTACAGGTGCATCAAAGCAGGGATCGAGAGACTGAAAAACAGCTTCTATCTCAAGGCCATCAGACTTAAACAGCCATCACTAACATTGAGTGGCTGCTGCCAACATACTGACTCAAATCTCTAGCCACTTTAATAATTAAAAATTGGATGTAATAAATGTATCACTAGTCACTTTAAACAATGCCACTTTATATAAAGTTTACATACTCTACATTACTCATATCATATGTATATACTGTACTCTATACCATCTACTGCATCCTACCTATGCCGTTCGGCCATCGCTCATCCATATATTTATATGTACATATTCTTATTCATTCCTTTACACTTGTGTGTAAGGTAGTTGTTGTGAAATTGTTAGATTACTTGTTAGATATTACTGCATGGTCGGAACTAGAAGCACAAGCATTTCGCTGCACTCGCATTAACATCTGCTAACCATGTGTATGTGACCAATACAATTTGATTAGATTTGAGTTCATGCATTTCGTACCAATACAAATCATTAAAATCGAATTGTATTTGTCAAATGCTTCGTACACAACATCCGTAGAATAACAATGAAATGCCTAATTACAGGCCCTTCCCAACAATGCAGAGAGAAATAAAATAGAGAAATAATAGAAAAGTAATAACACATAATAATAAAAGTATTAATAAATACACAATGAGTAATGATAACTTGGCTATATACACAGGGTACCAGCAAGGGCATGAGGTAATTGAGGTGGATATGTACAAATAACTAGGCATAACATTACTAGGAAATTCTACATACATGTTGTAAGAAAAGTATAGTTCATTGAAAATATACATATATATTTCCTTTCTTCATCTACTCTGATGACTTGGAGCCCATGCCTGTTTCCACCTCTCCCCTCTCTCCCTCTTCATCGCTCTCTCTCTCCTCCCCCTCTCTCTTTCTCTCTCTCTCTCTCTCTTCTCTCTCACGACGGTCGTTTGAAGTTGCAGAGGTGCCAAGGATCTTCCTTCTCTCCGGGAGGAACGAGAAAGGAACGAGGGAGGAGTGGAGAACGACAAAACCAGAAGAGAGAAGCGCGCTCTCTCTCTCTCTCTCTGTGAGGTTGTTGATTGCAGGCCGTTTGATGTCTTAAACGTGACGCGCTAAGATTTGCTCTCTGTTCCTTGCCGAAGCCTGTTTGAAGCTTGCAGATGAGCGACACACATTTTAGACGTTACACTCCTCTAAAACGGGCAATTATATTTCCACCCCTTTTTTTATGTTCGGCGTTGAATTTGCTGAGAGTTGGGGATGGGGAGAGACTGAGAGAGAGAAAGTGAGAGAGACAGAGAGAGATCCTTGCACCCACATAAGACGTAAATATGCATGTCTCCAAGGCCTCTGTTCTTCTCAGAGAAAAAAAACTAGAAGCATGGCTCAAAGTTGAATATTCACGTATTGAGAACTACTGTATGTTGTACAATTCTTTGCACCTACAGTATCAGAAGACAGCATCAATATCACAAATATCACAACTACTGTACCAGTACAAAATTTGGACACACCTACTCATTCCAGGGTTTTTCTTTATTTTTTGCTATTTTCTACATTGTAGAAAAATAGTGAAGACATCAAAACTATGAAATAACACATGTGTAATCATGCAGTAACCAAATAAGTGTTAAACAAATCCAAATAGACAGTTGAAATCGGAAGTTTACATACACCTTAGCCAAAGACATTTAAACTCAGTTTTTCACAATTTCTGAAATTTAATCCTAGTACAAATTCCCTGTCGTTGGTCAGCTAGGATCACCACTTTAGTTTGAGAATGTAAAATGTCAGAATAACAGTTGAGAGAATGATTTATTTCAGCTTTAACTTATTTCATCACATTCCCAGTGGGTCAGAAGTTTACATACACTCAATTATTATTTGGTAGCATTGTATATATATTATATTGTATAACAAACGTTTCAGGTAGCCTTCCACAACCTTCCCACAATAAGTTGGGTGAATTTTGGCCCATTCCTCCTGACAGAGCTGGTGTAACTGACTCAGGTTTGTAGGCCTCCTTGCTCGCACACACCTTTTCAGTTCTGCCCACAAATTTTCTATAGGATTGAGGTCAGGGCTTTGCGATGGCCTCTCCAATACCTTGACTTTGTTGTCCTTAAGCCATTTTGCCACAACTTTGGAAGTATGCTTGGGGTCATTGTCCATTTGGAAGACCCATTTGCGACCAAGCTTTAACTTCCCTGACTGATGTCTTGAGATGTTGCTTCAATTTATCCACATCATTTTCCTCCCTCATGATGCCATCTATTTTGTGAAGTGCACCAGTCCCTCCTGCAGCAAAGCACCCTCACAACATGATGCTGCCACGCCCATGCTTCACGGTTGGGATGGTGTTCTTCGACTTGCAGGCATCCCCCTTTTTCCTCCAAACATAACGATGGTCATTATGGCCAAACAGTTCTATTTTTGTTTCATCACACCAGAGGACGTTTCTCCAAAAAGTCCGATCTTTGTCCCCAAGTGCAGTTACAAACCGTAGTCTGGCTTTTTTATGGCGGTTTTGAGCAGTGGCTTCTTCCTTGCTGAGCGGCCTTTCAGGTTATGTCGACTCGTTTTACTGTGGATATAGATACTTTTGTCCCTGTTTCCTCCAGCATCTTCACAAGGTCCTTTGCTGTTGTTCTGGGATTGATTTGCACTTTTCACACCAAAGTACATTCATCTCTAGGAGACAGAACGCGTCTCCTTCCAGAGCGGTATGACGGCTGCGTGGTCCCATGGTGTTTATACTTGCGTACATTTGTTTGTACAGATGAACGTGGTACCTTCAGGCATTTGAAAGTTGCTCCCAAGGATGAACCAGACTTGTGGAGGTTTACAATTTGTATTCTGAGGTCTTGGCTGATTTCTTTGGATTTTCCAATGATGTCAAGTGAAGAGGCACTGAGTTTGAAGGTAGGCCTTGAAATACATCCACAGGTACACCTTCAATTGACTCAGGCTAATTTACATTATTTATCAGAAGCTTCTAAGCTTGTTAACGGCACAGTCAACTTAGTGTACGTAAACTCTGACCCACTGGAATTGTGATACAATGAATTATAAGTTAAATAATCTGTCTGTAAACAATTGTTGGAAAAATTACTTGTGTCACGCACAAAGTAGATGTCGTAACCGACTTGCCAAAACTATAGTTGGTTGACAAGACATTTGGGGAGTGGTTGAAAAACAAGTTTTAATGACTCCAACATAAGTGTATGTAAACTTCCGACTGTAGGTGTTTGGACACACCTACTCATTCCAGGGTTTTTGTTTATTTTTTACTATTTACTACATTGAAGAATAATAGTGAAGACATCAACACAATGAAATAACACATATGGAATCATATAGTAACCAAAAACTGTTAAACAAACTCTCTATTTATATTCTGACATTTCATATTCTTAAAATAAAGTGGTGATCCTAACTGACCTGAGACAGCGAATCTTTACAAGGATTAAATGTCAGGAATTGTGAAAAACTGAGGTTAAATGTATTTGGCTAAGGTGTATGTAAACTTCCGACTTCAACTGTACATTTCACCGAAGACAAATTCACATAGTTACTCTCTCTCTCTCCCCCTCACTCTCTCTCTCTCTCTCTCTCGCTCCTTCCCTCCCTCCACACTCACTCCAGACACTCTCTCTCCCACGCTCTCTCCCTCTCTCATCCACATGCTTCTCAGCTTGTCAGTTTCTCAGAGTGCCTGGCCTGGGCCCAGCATTGCACTCATTTTTATGACCCCTGCTTTATGGTTTATTTAAAAAGTAACAGTCCCTTTATAGATCATTAAAGGCGAAATAAAAGGCAGCAGACGGCCCTGCAGTCGATTGAAGAAGGGAGCGAGGAGAGCAGACGCCAGTCAGATATGGGCAGCAAATGCAGGACATTCCAGGCCAAGGGTTTTGACCTCCTGGTTAGTTACTGCATGTGGCTGCAGATAATGAAAGACTGTCTACACTTAAACCCCACTTCACTTCATTACACTGGGGATAGAGTGCCAGGAGAAGATAGACAGTCACACATACAGTGCATTCAGAAAGTATTCAGACCCCTTCACTTTTTCCACATTTTGTTACGTTACAGCCTTATTCTAAAATGTATAATATAGTTTTCCCCCCCTCATCAATCTGCACATAATTCCCCATAATGACAGAGCAAAAACAGGTTTAAGTAATTTTTGGAAGTGTATAAAAAATTCTAACTGAAATATGACATATTCATGTGCAAAACATACTCTGTTGAAGCACCTTTGGCAGCGATTACAGCCTGGAGTCTTCTTGGGTATGAGGCCACAATCTTGGCACACCTGTTTTTGGGGAGTTTCTCTCATTCTTCTCTGCAGATCGTCTCAAGCTCTGTCAGGTTGGATGGGGAGCATCGCTGCACAGCTATTTATGGGTCTCTCCAGAGATGTTAGATCGAGTTAAAGGCCGGGTTCTGGCTGGGCTACTCAAGAACATTCAGAGACTTGTCACGAAGCCACTCCTGCGTTGTCTTGGCTGTGTGCTTAGGGTCGTTGTCCTGTTGGAAAGTAAACCATCAACCCAGTCTGAGGTATCGTGTCTTTGGCATCATTAAAAGTTAAGACTGTTATTTTATCAAATCAATTCTCTGTAATTATTATTACGTGATTAAACTAATTATGTAATTAACTAGGAAGTCGGGGCACCACGGAAAATCTTCAGATTACAAAGTTATACTTTTCTGAATATTACTCTTCAGATATTTTAATATCTGATCAATTAGTCTTCTTCTATTAATGAATTATTCTTTACCTTACGTCAGTCTCATTCCAAACATCGTAAATTGTTGGTTATCTGCACAAACCCAGCCTTTACTATAAATCATCCATACACCAATTGGCTTAATCATTTATTTACTAACTTCTATACACCAATTGGCTTAATAATTTATTTACTAACTAACTAAATAATCACAAAAATGCATAAACAAATTAACAGTAGATATTGGTTACTAACAAGGATAGGGAAGAATCCCTAGTGGTCTAAGCCGATATGACGGCTTGGTGTACTAAGGGACGTGGGTGTGGACTGAGAAAGTGCGGGAAAGACAAAAGGGATCACTACACACAGTTGATAGTTATATTAATTGAAATGCTAATCCTTTGCACATGAACGCTCACTCATTCGGGAATAATTGCAATCAATATATATTAAACGCCCATGTGTCGTTGTGATCTTCTCTGTTGGAATCCGGTCCATCTGCTGGAGAGGTCATCCGAGTCTCTCTCTCTTTTTCTGTTTCCCCGAAGATCATAGTTTTTTGCGGTTAGGATGGATACTTCAGAGTACCATTCAGAAATGTTCTCATAGAATAGATGTTTCGGCGGTTGTCGGTATTCTCGTCCCAGGTTTACATAATTTCTAGCTGCAGACTAGTAATTAGTATCTAAGATGTGCTCTTATTCTGTAGGGATCGATAGTCTCAGAGTTTAACCATGTCCAGCCGTGTAGCCAATGCTCCACGTGGTATTGTTAGGAATTCAACAACCATTGCAATCACAGCTCACGCAGTGGATTTGCTTAGTCTTGGTAATCAAACCTGTGCCACCTCAGCTTACACCAAGGTATGCGTGTTCTAAACTATTTGCAATCACAGCTCACGCTGTGGGTTTGCTCAGTCTGAAGAGGATTTCCTCAGGAGGGGCTTTTATTCGTAACAGTAGAAAAGGCGGTTCTATGACGCCTGATCGTGTCTGTGCTCACGGGGGCGAGCAAATGACTTTGTTAAACTTTAAAGGAAATTCTCTCACATTAAATGTTTATCATCACATTACATAATTTCACAAATAGTTTCATCTTTACTCATTCATTTTATACAAGAATTAGATGCAAACACCATCATTGAGAAATGTACACATTCAGAGATATAGTTATGTGTGCTTCCTGTCCTTCGTGAGGTCACCAAATGAAACACACTCAACATAACTGTCCCTTAAGTGTCCACGGACCATTCCCACACTCTCAAAGGTGGACATATTGTTTCATCTTCCCATTTTGGGGATTTAGGATTTCGGCCACGTGAAATCCTTTGTTCACTGTGATCTCTCTCTGCATAAAAAGGGGGAGAGAGTCTCCGCCAGGAATTTACGACCTGAGATAACAGAACCTGGGTGTAGGAGAGAGTGAGAGAGGGGGAAGCCACGATCTAGACCCAGAAACGGCCACGTCATGATAGATGTCCGGAGGGCTCTGGAGCAGGTTTTCATCAAGGAACTCTCTGCACTTTGCTCCGTTAATTTTTACCTCGATCCTGACTGGTCTCCCAGTCCCTGCCGCTGAAAAACATCCCCACTGCATGATGCTGCCACCACCATGCTTCACCGTAGGGATGGTATAGACCAGGTGCCTGGTTTCCTCCAGACGTGACGCTTTGCATTCAGGCCAAAGATGGTTTCATCAGAACAGAGAATCTTGTTTCTCATGGTCTGATGGTCCTTTGGGTGCCTTTCGGCAAACTCCAAGCAGGCTATCGTGTGCCTTTTACTGAGGAGTGGCTTCTGTCTGGCCACTCTACTATAAAGGCCTGATTGGTGGAGTGCTGCAAAGATGGTTGTCCTTCTGGAAGGTTCTCCCATCTCCACAAAGGAACACTGGAGCTTGTTAGTTTGGCGGGGCGGACATCTCTAGAAAGAGTCTTAGTGGTTCTTAACTTCGGGACCTTGGGACATTGGGGACCTTTAATGCTGCAGACATTTTTTGGTACCCTTCCCCAGATCTGTTCCTTGACACAATACAGTGTCTATGAACAATTCTTTTGACCTCATGGCTTGGTTTTTTGCTCTGACATGCACTGTCAACTATGGGACCTTACATAGACAAATCATGTCCAATCAATTGAATTTACCACAGGTGGACTCCAGTCAAGTTGTGGAAATATCTCAAGGATGATGAATGGAAATGGAATGCCCCTCAGATCAATTTCGAGTCTCATAGCAAAGGGTCTGAATAATTACAGTATGTACAGATAAATATTTTTATTTGGAATACATTTGCAAAAAATTATAGAAACCTTGTTTTTGTCATTACGGGGTATTGTGTGTAAATTGATGAGGATTTTTTTAATATCCATTTTAGAATAAGGCTGTAACGTAACAAAATGTGGGAAAAGTGAAGGGGTCTGAATACTTTCCAAATGCACTGTATGCATGCACTCAAACACAGCTAAGCATGTACACACAAACACACACAGACACACACTCTCGAACACAGTTAAGCTCACGACAGACAGACATTATTGTAATTTGATTATTATTATTGTAATTTTTTAAATTCTGATTTATCAATGGATAATTCAGCACCCTCAGCACCTCTACTTCCTGCGGCTATGCATACAGTACAGTATATGGATAACTGAAACAATATCCTCAACCCTAACACTCTCCACCACAGTTTTTCATGGACATAATCATAAACAGCAGTTAGTCTGTAGGAGTGGGAGGTGCCACTCTCCTCTCTGCTACACGGGTCATGTTCTGTAATTACATTACCGTCATTATTCTCAACTGACATTTCCCCACGGTAATCATTTCCATTCTGTCAACTGGCACAGGTCAGTGTGTGTTAGTGTGTACGTGTCTGTGTGTGGGAGTGGGTGGGTGGGAGCCATGGGTGTGGTGAATTGATGTGAGTATGATGCGTGTATGTGTGTGTGCGTGCGTGCATGTGTGTGCGTATGTGTGTTTGTGTGTGTGCGTGCCTGCCTGCCTGCATGGGTGCATGCGTGCTAAACTGTGTTCTATTGTAATATCTTAGTTTTTGTGCACCAAATTGACGTCCTCTTAGAACTGTATGAAAGAAATTAATCTGTGCAATGAAATTATAGTTCCGTGCAACAATAAACACTAATGTTAGACGGATAATACATCATATCTGTCTTACTTTCTGAGTCCAGATCCTTATCTTGTTATCTCACACATCGGCTGCTACCGAATGGCACCCTATTCCTTACATAGTGCACTACTTTTGACCAGAGATCTATAGGTCCTGGTCTAAAGGAGTGCACTAAATAGGGAGCAGTGTGTAATTTGGAATGCGAATATCGACGGCACAGCACATATGGCTGAATAGATTTCTGTACCACTATGTGTGATAGTATTTTTGCGAAATTGAGACACATATTGTGTATGTGTAATGTGTTAACTCTCCTGAAGGATCGGAGTCTAAAAATATAATCAGTTTCTAACGCTCTTAGTTTTATGTGTCACTGTGGTGTGTGTATGTGTGTGTGCAATGCTGTGTATGTGTCTGGAGACTGGGGATCCTATACTCTGCCCCCTCCTGTGCCCTCCTCCCTCCCTCCTTTGCCATCCGCACTCCTCCCTCCCTCTCTGCCCCCTTCTCCTCCCCTCATCTGGCTCTAGAGTGCGGATAGAGGGGCCACGGCCCTTTACAGTCTTATTAGTGATAATGAGAGACTGCCACTCTGCCAATTTACATCCGTAATCTGATATTAGCGCCAGCCACCGGGGCCAGGGGACTAAACACACACACAGTCACCCACACACAAACACGCATGCGCACACACACGCACGTACTGTACGTACACAAGTACATCACAAACACACGCGCCACACCAGAGGTGTAAAGTAACTAACTACAACTACTCTCGTTACTGTAATTGAGTAGCTTTTCTGAGTACTTGTACTTTTTTGAGTATTGTATAATTCAGTAACTAAAATTTCATTAAAGTAACAGTACTTCTACTTGAATAGGATATTTCAGTACTTTTTCCACCCCTGGTGAGTTTTAGTGAATAAGTGAGTGAATAAGTGAGTGAATAAGTGAATAGGTGAGTGAGTGAATGTCAGCCGGTCCAATGGACAAGTAACAGAGGAGTGAATTGGTCATTGGGTGAATTATAAATATCTGAAGTATGTTGTATGGCAACTTTATTGTTTATGTACTTTAATTTGTATTAGTTTTTTATTTACCAATACCTTTTAATTGCTTTGAATGTATAGTTTATTTTCAAATGTTAATATAGATTTATATTTGACGAATCCATAATTTTTTTACATACAGATGTGCGTTGTTGCGACTAAGTTTGTAAAGGGAGGGTATATTACTGGTAATGTTCTAAGGTTACCAGTAAACTACCAGAATGTTGGTATCTTTTAAGGATATTATGTAATATATCACAAGACATCTAGTGCTCCTTTTGGGCACTTCAGATTATCACATGTGTCTGTAACTATTCCTGGCCTTCTCTCTGGCCTTATCGCATCAGTGGAGGCTCCTTAGAGGAGGAAGGGGAGGACCATCCTCCTCAGTGAATTTCATAAAAAAATATATTTTTAAACATTTAAAAAGTTATCCTTTAATAGAAAAACGATACTATACTATAGTCACCAAATGATTTATTACGACACACTATTTTGGAAAGAAGGTCTACAGTAGCCTCAACAGCACTCTGTAGGGTAGCACCATGGTGTAGCCGGAGGACAGCTAGTTTCCGTCCTCCTCTAGGTACATTGACTTCAATACCAAACCTAGGAGGCTCATGGTTCTCACCCCCTTCCGTAGACTTACACAGTAATTATGACATCTTCCTGGAGGACGTCCTCCAACATATCAGAGCTCTTGCAGCATGAACTGACATGTTGTCCAACCAATCAAAGGATCAGAGAATGTATCTATTATTGAAAGCATAAGCTACAGCTAGCTAGCACGGCAATGCATAACATGTTGTGAGTAGTTGACTCAAAGAGAGAGAAAGACAATAGTTGAACAGTTTTGAACAAATTCATCTTTTCCCAAATGAAGGAGAAGCAAGAGAGAAATACAGAGAGAGAGAAGGATTTCATCCTTTTTTTTTCACTTTCAGTTTCAATTACTTAGCTAGCAAATTCAGCTTGTTAGTTCAGCCTACTGAAACACCCTGCTCAAACAGAGGGATGCTATGTAATCTAGATGGTTATGCCTATCCAACACACACTGGAACTCTTCCAAGTCAAGTTAAGCTTTTGGTTTTACTCATTTATTGCCACCGGGGCCCGTGTAACTGCTTACTGGACTGTACACTAACATTACTGCATGATTGTAGCAGTTTTACTTACGCGTTAGTTCTATTAGCTATGCTGACTATGACGTTTCTTTAGCAAATATGGTGACAACAGTGTAGGCTGTGTGTAGCAGTTTGGCTTGGAAAGGTTTTTTCGCCTGGTCACATACAGCTGATGTGTTGTGCGTTGAAGTCCACAAGCGAAGGGAAGAGGTGAGACGAGGAGAGTGAATAGATGCAAGAAGGAATACAACGTGGCTGCTATGAAAGTGAACTGTGTTTATGCGTGATCAGGGGTTTATTCATTCCGCTGATTCTGTTGAAAAATGATTCTTAACGAAAGCAAATGGAACAAAGCGTAGATAAACATACCTGAATTTGTCCACTAGAAACTCTTGTTTGCAACTGTTGGACTAATGATTACACCCTATATCAGCTAGATGCAGGCAAGAGTGTGCAAGGCGGTAATGAATGTCAACATCAGTCTATGTGTCACTGTCTGTCATCTAAATGTGTGTCTTGACCTGTGTGCACCTACTTTGTAAATTTTCATTCATAGGCTAGAATCAGGTCGCGGGCCGCATACAGCATTTAGGTTGTATCAACGTCATGATGGGTATAGGGAAAATGTTTGTATCATGTAATAGCCTAAACCTATCGCTGTTACATTGAACTGGGTGAATGGAATATGAATGACAGTCATCCAATATACTGTAACAGAAATAAGGCCATGCTCATAAAAAAGTATCATCCTCCCTCATCTTAAACGGCACCGACCGCCACTGTATCGGATGTAAAATTAATGAAATAATGAAATAAGATGATTTTAAAATAACAAATTGAATAACAAAGCTGTAAATCATCATACTTATTATGAACCATATACTTAGTGTATACCAATGATGGTGTTTTTTTTTACACATTTATATTCCAGAAAGTATCCACATTTTGTTATGTTATTAAAAATGCATACATTTTTTCGGGGGGGGGGGGGGGGGGGGGGGGGACTGGCCTACACACAATACCCCATAATGTCAAAGTGGAATTATGTTTTTAGAAATGGTTACAAATTAATTCAAAATGAAAAGCTGAAATGTCTCGAGTCAATAAGTATTGAACCCAGTTATTATGGCCAACATAACTAAGTTCAGAAGTAAATATGTGCTTAATAATTGAAGTAATATACTTTGCACTTTCCGTGCGATAATAGTGTTAAACATGATTTAATGATTACCTCATCTCTGTACTCCACACATACACAAAACCTGGTTCAGTCTGATTTCCACCAGACACTGGGAGATGAATCACCATTCAGCAGGACAATAACCTAAAACACAAGGCCAAATCTACACTGGAGTTGCTTACCAAGAAGACAGTGAATGTTCCTGAGTGGCTGAGTTACAGTTTGGACTTAAATCTGCTTGAAAATCTATGGCAAGACCTGAAAATGGTTGTCTAGCAATGATCTACCAATTTGCGTTTGAAGAATTCTGGAAAGTATAACGGGTAAATGTTGCACAATCCAGGTGTGGAAAGCTCTTAGAGACTCACCCAGAAAGACTCACAGATGCAATCATTTCCAAAGGTGATTCTAACATGTATTGACTCAGGGAGTTGAATACTTATCTAATCAAGATATATTAGTGTTTTTTGTATTTTTTTTATACAAATATTCAAGAGCATTGTATTTGGTACAAATCATTCCCTAAGTTTTAGACCTGAATCACGTAAATGAATGGTGTGGCTGATGAATAAAATGAGGAGACTTAATTACTTGGTGTTACCTAAGATAACAAACTGTCATGGTCAAAACATATAGGTTCAATGGTTGTAAAGATGGGGAGAGGTATGTCTGTGACAAAGCGATGCTCTGCTTTTTTGACACCACACTCCAGAAAGCAAGTCCCGCAGTCCGTAGTTGTATCTTATCGTGATTATTGTCCCGTCATGTGGTCAAGTGTTGCAAAGAAAGACCTAGTTAAGCTGCAGCTGGCCCAGAAGATAGTGGCACGTTTTCCTCTTAATTGTAATCAGAGGGCTGATATAAATACTATGCATGCCAGTCTCTCTTGGCTAAGAGTTGAGGAGAGACTGACTGCATCACTTCTTGTTTTTATAAGAAACATTCATGTGTTAGAAATGCCAAATTGTTTGCATAGTCAACTCACGCACAGCTCTGACACACACACACTTACCCCACCAGACATGCCACCAGGGGTCTTTTCACATTCCCTAAGTCCAGAACAAATTCAAGGAATCGTACAGTATACAGAGCCATGATTGCATGGAACTCCCATCTCATATGCTGTAGCTCAACTGAACAGCAAACCTGGTTTAAAAAAACAAATAAAGCAGCACCTCACGGCACAACGCCTTTCCCCCATGTGACCTACTTGTTGTGTGTATGTACTGACATTTATGTGTAACTGATAGACATGCACACAACCTGTTCATGTTTTTAAATGTATTTCAATTGTACACTGTCTTTTGTCTATAATGTATTTTTCATTATGTGTCGGACCCCAGTAAGACTAGTTATCGCAATTGGCTAATGGGGATCCTAATAGCATTTTATATATATATATATATATATATATATATATATATATATGTATAGATAGAGATGCTACTCATGCATCCTATATCTTTCAGTGATTTGAGATTCTGCCTAGTGTTCTCTCCCCATCACACTCCCTCACTCCATCTCCCTCCCTTCCTCTGCTTTCCTCTCTCCACCTCCCTCCCATCCTTTTACTTCTCTCTTTCTATCTCCCTTTTTCTCCCTCCCAACCCCTTGTGTTTCCCAATTAAATGTACTCAGTTCATTGCAGTTGCGCTCCTCCGCAGATGGAGGGACTCTTTCAAATCCTAAAATGTGGGTCTCCGCCATGGGGACAAAGAATCTTACATAAAGCCTGTAGGGGACCCTTTTTACACAAACACCACACACACACTTAGAACAGTAGATGAAGTCTCTGTCATACAGGGTGTGAAAAAAAAGGAGGAATGGGGAGGACCTATTTAATGTAACACCACCATACACTTAAAACAGTTCAGTCTCTGTAATACACTACATGATCAAAAATATGTAGACACCTGCTTGTCAAACATCGCATTCCAAAATCATGGGCATTAATATAGAGTTGCTCCCCCCTTTGCTGTTAAAACAGCCTCCACTCTTCTGGGAAGGTTTTCCACTTGATGTTGGAACATTGCTGCTTTCCACTTGCTTCCATTCAGCTACAAGAGCATTAGTGAGGTCGGGCACTAATGTAGGGCGATTAGGGATGGCTTGTAGTCGACGTTCCAATCCATCCCAAAGGTGTTCTATGGGGTTGTGGTCAAGGCTCTTGGCAGGCCTGTCGAGTTCTTCCACACCGATCTTGACAAACCATTTCTGTGTGGACCTCGCTTTGTGCACAGGGGCATTGTCATGCTGAAAGTGGAAAGGGCCTTCCCCAAACTGCTGCCACAAAGTTGGATGCACAGAATCGTCTAGAATGTCATTGTCACCCAAATTCATGTCATAATCACCCAGATTTGTCCGTCGGACTGCCAGATGGTGATATGTGATTCATCACATTCAGAGAACACATTTCCACTGCTCCAGAGTTCAATGGCTTCGCGCTTTACACCACTCCAGCCAACGCTTGGCATGGTGAACTTAGGCTTGTGTGCGGTTGCTCAGCCATGAAAACACATTTCATGAAGCTCCCGACAAACAGTTATTGTGCTGACGTGGCATCCAGACGCAGTTTGGAACTCAGTACTGAGTGTTGCAACTGAGGAGAGATGATTTTTATGTGCTACGCGCTTCAGCACTCAGCGGTCCCATTCGTTGGGATTGTGTGGCCTACCACTTCGCAGCTGAGCCGTTGTTGCTCCTAGATGTTTCCACTTCACAATAACCGCACTTACAGTTGGGTGTGGCTGGAATAGCCGAATACACAAATTTTGTATATATAGTGTATCTTGATCAGCATGGGGGGACCCTATTTACTATAACACCACACACACTTAGTAAGTCTCTGTTATACAGCCTATATCCCATTCAAATTACATATCATGCAGCAGACAATGTGGGTGGTACTCTGACTTGACATCTGCTTGTTTAAGTCTCGCATTGATGTCAATTAATGATTTACACGAAAGTCTGAGTTGTGTTTATTTCAACTCTGAATCATGTCCATTATGTTATTGCTGTCACTGTGCTAAAGCTCAGTCTGAAAATGTCCGTCCATGCTTAGCCTACTGCATAGTATGTCCAGTTTAGGTTTCAGTATGGCATTATTGGCTCAAGCAGTGGGATCTAATCCAAAATGAAGCAATTACATTACTTAGCTAACCATCCATTTACAGCAATACTAGTCAAGAAAATAAGTGAACAGCTCCATACATGAATGTATATACTGTAACCACAGCCAAGTGTCTCTTCTAGTGCACCCATGAATGCTTCATGTCATTCTCCACTGTGGTGATACTTGGTAGTGATTTTGAGAATCAAATCAGAGAGGGATAAAGAGGGAAAGATGAGGAGGTGGGTTGAAAGGGGGATGGAGAGAGGGATGAAGTAGAGGGGGATGAGGAGGGAAATTAATTAGAGAGGTGGATGATGAGGTCTTCAGTAGCCCTAAAGGGGTTGACCGGGCTGGCTAAGGGGGTTTACCGCAAGTTCTCTGATAGTCTAGGTATGGCTGCTTCAGTTGTCTTTGATTGGATAATACTGATGTTTCCAGTGGAGGCTGGTGGAGGAAGAAATCGGAAGATGAGCTCAAGGGGAATTAATGGAAAGGTACCAACCATTAATTCAATTCAAACCATTACAATGAGCCTGTCCTCTGACTTCAAGTGACACCAGTCTACACTGGACGACTTACTCAGCCACCCGCCACCGCCATCACACATTACCCGGCATGTCCCTCTCCCATCCCCAGGGCTCTAAGTGTCGACCATTTTGGTCGCATATGCTCCCTAATATTTTGCTGTGTGAACTGGATTTTGGGAGCACCCAGATAATCATTTTTGTAATGATTAGGCTTCGCTTTACCTCAGCCTCCGAGTGCCATAGAGTCCTCTTTCTGCCTGCTTGCTTACAGCTCCCGGGCCACACACAACAAGACCTGCCCCCTGTCACTCAAGCAGGCAGCAGACAGTTCCTCCATGCTATTCATTCTCTCGGCATGCTGCCAATTCATGCACTCAACACAGATTCTTCCAAAACAAGAACAATTCTGCTTTCCACATTGCTTCTAAATATGAATCCAGAGGTTTTCTCTACTATACTGTCCGTTTCTGTATCTTGCTCTCTGCAAAACCCAAGTTAACGGTAGCTCTAATACATGTTGCTACCAGGTATGCTGTAAATCAGCATGTTTGTTTGTGCAACTACATGTTCTGAATCAGATAGCCTATCCCAAAACGTTGGTTCCAGCCCTGTCATAACTCCTACCTGCCTTTTTTATTTGTTACCTGGCATTTACCTGGCTTTTTTATCATGCCAAACAACACTAACTATATAATGAGAGTAATTATTCTATTTCTATGGTTGCAACAGTTCACCCAAGTGTTTTGATCTATATTGCAAGTAAAATCACAATATTTGGTTGAAAAATCACAATTGCCAATGAAAACTGTTCATTTAGAGCCCTGTCCATCCCATGAGTCACTCTGATGTGTCAGATCAGACGTCATGTTGTGTGTCATAACGATTTTAATATCCTTGCTTTATGGTGATCATTTTATTGGCTTTAACTATGATTTGGTCGACTCCCCATGCTTTTTGACTAAATACAGTACTATAAAATGATGCAAGTTGAAGAATTTTTATGTAAAAGCAATGCCTTTTCCAATTTCCCATTCTCTATATGAGTGTTTTCTCTCTCTCCTTCATTTTGTCTATACCAGTACTGTACCTCTCTCCTGCGTTCTGTCAATATCTTTCATTCTCCCATACCAATTATATGCATGTGTGTGTGTCACATTGGTTCCGTCTGTACTCTTCTGTGTGTGTGTGTGTGTGTGTGTGTGTGTGTGTGTGTGTGTGTGTGTGGGTGTGGGTGTGGGTGTGGGTGTGGGTGTGTGTGTGTGTGTGTGTGTGTGTGTGTGTGTGTGTGTGTGTGTGTGTGTGTGTGTGTGTGTGTGTACGTGCGTGTGTACGTGCGTGTGTGTTGTATATGCCTCATTCTCTGCCTCTGTTTCCCCTCCGGATCTCATGTATAATTAATGTTGTCGCTCATGAATATGCTAATTGTGGCAATGTGCAGGGAGAGGTGAGAGGGCTTCCCCTGTTCTATTCTTACATCCGTCTGATGAGAGAGAATGAGAGGGAGGAAAAGAGATGGAGGGAACTGGAGAGTGAGAGAAAGAAGAGAAGGGCAGAGAGGGAAATGGTGGATGGAGGAGTGTGGAGATGTGAAATTCCCTAACATTCAACAAATAAGCATTGTGTAAGTGTAACACACAGACACAGAACAGAGAACAGAACATAAGATGGAGGTGGAAAACATGGTTGCCATTGTTATAGACTCTAGAGACTAACTGAGTCACCAATGCTGTGGGACAGAGAGAGGTGAGATTGAAACAGGTGAGTGAGAAAGACAGAGAGAAGGAGGAGGATAATTATTGTTCTGCTCTTTCACACAAGATTCAAGAATAGGCAGACATATTCATTGTTGAATACTCGTTTCTGATTGGCTAGAAGGGCATGCTAGAATGGACATTAAAACCAGATAATGGGACAGTTGGAAAAGATATTGGGACACCTTGCAATCAGCACATATGCATAGTCACTTTACTTCTACCTACATGTACATATTACCTCAATTACCTTGACTAACCGGTGCCCCCGCACACTGACTCTGTACTGGTACCCCCTGTATATAGCCCCGCTACTGTTATTTTATTTTTTCTCCTTAATTATTTGTCATTTTTCATAACTTTTTTTATTTTAGTAAATACTTTCTTAACACTTTTTCTTAAAACTGCATTTTTGGTTAAGGGCTTGTAAATAAGCATTTCACTCTATGGTCTACACCTGTTGTATTCGATTATATTAAAACATGGACACTTACCACTCTGCGTCTTGGTCCGATCCCTGCTACACCTCCGATCCCTTTCCTCCTCTTCAGACGAAGAGGAGGAAATCAGCCATTACAGAAACACCCACCAACCAAGGACCAAGCAGAGTGGTAAAGGACAGCAGCAGCAGCGGCAGAAGACACAGGATTCATGGACTTGGGAGGAGATTCTGGACGGCAAGGGACCCTGGACTCAGCCAGTAGAATACAATACAGTATATACATATGAGATGAGTAAAGCAGTATGTAAACATTATTAAAGAGGCCACTGATTCCAAGTCTATGTATATAGGGCAGCAGGCTCTAAGGTGCAGGGCTGTGTAACCGGGTGGAAGCCGGCTAGTGATGGCTATTTAACAGTCTGATGGCCTTGAGATAGAAGCTGGATTTCAGTCTCTAGACCCAAACTGTTACAGACCTATATCCATCCTGCCCTCTCTTTCTAAAGTCTTCGAAAGCCAAGTGAACAAACAGATCACCGACCATTTCGAATCCCACCGTACCTTCTCCGCTATACAATCCAGTTTCCCAAGCTGGTCACGGGTGCACCTCAGCCATACTCAAGGTCCTAAACAATATCATAACCGCCATCGATAAAAGACAGTACTGTGCAGCCGTCTTCATTGACCTGGCTAAGGCTTTCGAATCTGTCAATCACCGCATTCTATCGGCAGACTCAACAGCCTTGGTTTCTCTAATGACTGCCTCGTCTGGTTCACTAACTAACTCTCTGATAGAGTTCAGTGTGTCAAATCGGAGGGCCTGTTGTCTGGACCTCTGGCAGTCTCTATGGGGGTGCCACAGTGTTCAATTCTCGGGCCAACTCTCTTCTCTGTGTATATCAATGATGTTGCTCTTGCTGCTGGTGATTCTTTGATCCACCTCTACGCAGACGACACCATTCTGTATACATCTGGCCCTTCTTTGCACACTGTGTTAACAAACCTCCAAAAGAGCTTCAATGCTATACAACACTCCTTCCGTGGCCTCCAACTGCTTTTAAATGCTAGTAAAACCAAGTGCATGCTCTTCAACCGATCGCTGCCCACACCCACCCGCCCGACTAGTGTCACTACTCTGGACGGTTCTGACTTAGAATATGTAGAAAACTATAAATACCTAGGTGTCTGGCTAGACTGTAAACTCTCCTTCCGGACTCGCATTAAGCATCTCCAATCCAAAATAAAATATATAATCGGCTTCGTATTTCGCAACAAAGCATCCTTCACTCATGCTGCCAAACATACCCGCGTAAAACTGACTATCCCACCGATCCTCGACTTCGGCGATGTCATTTACAAAATAGCCTGCAACACTCTACTTAGCAAACTTGATGCAGTCTATCACAGTGCCATCCGTTTTGTCACCAAAGCCCGATATACTACCCACCACTGCGACCTGTATGTTCCGCCTTATCTCAGCTCACTGGTCACCATAGCAATACCCACCCATAGCACGTGCTCCAGCAGGACTATTTCACTGGTCATCCCCAAAGTCAACACCTCCTTCGGCCGCCTTTCCTTCCTAATCTCTGCTGCCAATGACTGGAACGAATTGCAAAAATCACTGAAGTTGGAGACTTATATCTCCCTCACTAACTTTAAGCGTCAGCTGTCAGAGCAGTTTACCGATCGCTGCAGCTGGACAGTATTTCTACTTGCGCATCCTCATCTGCACATCTATCACTCCAGTGTTAATTGCTAAATTGTATTTACTTCGCCTCTATGGCCTATTTATTGCCTTACCTCCTTACTTCATTTGCACACACTGTATATAGACTTTTCGATTGTGTTATTGACCGTATGTTTGTTTATTCCATGGGTAACTGTGTTGTTGTTTGTGTCGCACTGCTTTGCGTTATCTTGGCCAGGTCGCAGTTGTAAATTAGAACTTGTTTTCAACTGGCCTACCTGGTTAAATAAAGATGAAATATATATATTTTTTTTTAAATGCAATAAAATTAAAAAGCACTTCATCCTTTCTTGGGTACAGGAACAATGGTGGACATATTGAAGCAAGTGGGGACAGCAGACTGGGATATGGAGAGATTGAATATGTCCGTAAACACACCGGCCAGCTGGTCTGCGCATGCTCTGAGGACGCGGCCTTCTGGGCCGGGATCCTTGCGAGGGTTAACACGCTTAAATGTCTTACTCACGTTGGCCACAGAGAAGGAGCGCCCACAGTCCTTGATTACGGGTTGCGTTAGTGGCACTGTGTTATCCTCAAAGCGGGCGTAGAAGGTGTTTAGCTTGTCCGGAAGCAGGACGTCAGTGTCCGCGACGTGGCTGGTTTTCCCTTTGTAGTCCATGATTGTCTGTAGACCCTGCTACATACGTCTCGTGTCTGAGCCATTGAATTGCGACTTCACTTTGTCTCTATACTGATGTTTTGCCTTTTTTTTGCCTTACGGTGGGAATAACTACACTGTTTAGGTAGGTTTTAATAGTCACTGTGGATACAACATCTCATATACACTTCCTGATGAACTCAGTCACCGTATCCGTGTATTCATCAATGTTATTCTCACAGGCTACCCGAAACATATCCCAGTCCACGTGATCAAACAATCTTGAAGCCTTGATTCTGATTGGTCAGACCACAGTTGAATAGACCTTAGCACAGGTACTTCCTGTTTGAGTTTCTGCCTATGGAAAGGGAGGAGCAAAATGGAGTCATGATCAGATTTGCCAAAGGGAGGACGGGGGAGGGCCTTGTAGGCATTTCAAAAAGTTGAGTAGCAGTGGCAAATGTTTTTCCAGAGCGAATACTACAGTCAATGTGTTGGTAGAACTTCTGTTGCGTTTTTCTCAAATTTGCTGAAATCCCCAATTACAAAAAATGCGGCCTCAGGATATACAGTTTCCAGTTTGCATGAAGTCCAGTGTAGATCTTTGAGGGCCGTTGTGGTATCGGCTTGAGGGGGAATATACACGGCTGTAACTATAACCAAAGATAATTATCTTGGGAGGTAATACAGTCAGCATTTGATTGTGAGGTATTCTAGGTCGTGTGAACTAAAGGACTTGAGTTTCTGAATGTTATTGCAATCACACCATGAGTACTTAATCATGAAACATACACCCCCACCATTCTTCTTCTCAGAGAGTACTTTATTCCTGTCTGCGTGATGTACTGAGAACCCAGCTGGCTGTATGGATGGGACAGTATCCAGAGTGAGCCATGTATCCGTGAAGCAGATTGTTACAATCCCTGATGTCTCTCTGGAAGGAGATCCTCGCTCTGAGCTCGTCTACTTTATTGTCCAGAGACTGAACATTCACAAGTCATATACTCGGAGCGGTGGATGGTGTGCACACCTCCTGAGTTGAACAAGAAGTCCTAGGAGCAGCCTCTGGAATAAGTTCAATTGCCCTGGTGGTACGAATCAAGGATCCAATTTGGGAAAGTCGTATTCCTGGTCGTAATGCTGGTGAGCTACCACTTCTCTAATATCCAAAAGTTATTTGTAATAACACCAAAACATTTCTGGGTTAACATACAACATAACAAAATACTGCAAAGATGTTTAGGAGCTAGAAGCAGAGCTAACATATCTGTCGGCGCCATCTAAAATATATACAGTTGAAGGCGGAAGTTTACATACACCTTAGCCAAATACATCTAAACTCAGTTTTTCACAATTCCTGACATTTAATCCTAGTAAAAATTCCCTGTCTTAGGTCAGTTAGGATCACCACTTTATTTTAAGAATGTGAAATGTCAGAATAATAGTAGAGAGAATGATTTATTTCAGCTTTTATTTATTTCAACACATTCTCAGTGGGTCAGAAGTTTACATACACTCAATTGGTATTTGATAGAATTGCCTTTAAATTGTTTAACTTAGGTCAAATGTTTCGTGTAGCCTTCCACAACCTTCCCACAATAAGTTGGGTGAATTTTGGCCCATTCCTCCTAACAGAACTGGTGTAACTGAGTCAGGTTTGTAGGCCTCCTTGCTCGCAAACGCTTTTTCAGTTCTGCCCACACGTTTTCTATGGGATTTAGGTCAGGGCCTTGTGATGGCCACTCCAACACCTTGACTTTGTTGTCCTTGAGTTATTTTTCCACAACTTTGGAAGTATGCTTGGGGTCATTGTCCATTTACATTTACATTACATTTAAGTCATTTAGCAGACGCTCTTATCCAGAGCGACTTACAAATTGGTGCATTCACCTTATGACATCCAGTGGAACAGCCACTTTACAATAGTGCATCTAGATCTTTTAAGGGGGGGGGGGGGGGGGCAGAAGGATTGCTTTATCCTAGGTATTCCTTGAAGAGGTGGGGTTTCAGGTGTCTCCGGAAGGTGGTGATTGACTCCGCTGTCCTGGCGTCGTGAGGGAGTTTGTTCCACCATTGGGGTGCCAGAGCAGCGAACAGTTTTGACTGGGCTGAGCGGGAACTGTACTTCCTCAGTGGTAGGGAGGCGAGCAGGCCAGAGGTGGATGAACGCAGTGCCCTTGTTTGGGTGTAGGGCCTGATCAGAGCCTGAAGGTACTGAGGTGCCGTTCCCCTCACAGCTCCGTAGGCAAGCACCATGGTCTTGTAGCGGATGCGAGCTTCAACTGGAAGCCAGTGGAGAGAGCGGAGGAGCGGGGTGACGTGAGAGAACTTGGGAAGGTTGAACACCAGCCGGGCTGCGGCGTTCTGGATGAGTTGTAGGGGTTTAATGGCACAGGCAGGGAGCCCAGCCAACAGCGAGTTGCAGTAATCCAGACGGGAGATGACAAGTGCCTGGATTAGGACCTGCGCCGCTTCCTGTGTGAGGCAGGGTCGTACTCTGCGGATGTTGTAGAGCATGAACCTACAGGAACGGGCCACCGCCTTGATGTTGGTGGAGAACGACAGGGTGTTGTCCAGGATCACGCCAAGGTTCTTAGCGCATTTGGAAGACCCATTTGTGACCAAGCTTTAACTTCCTGACTGATGTCTTGAGATGTTGCTTCAATATATCCACATCATTTTCCCACCTCATGATGCCATCTATTTTGTGAAGTGCACAAGTCCCTCCTGCAGCAAAGCACCCCCACAACATGATGCTGCCACCCCCATGCTTCACGGTTGGGATGGTGTTCTTCGGCTTGCAAGCCTGCCCCCTTTTTCCTCCAAACATGACGATGGTCATTATGGCCAAACAGTTCTATTTTTGTTTCATCACACCAGAGGACATTTTCCCAAAAAGTGTGATCTTGTCCCTATGTGCAGTTGCAAACCATAGTCTGGCTTTTTTATGGCAGTTTTTAGAGCAGTGGCTTCTTCCTTGCTGAGTGGCCTATGTCTATATAGGACTAATTTTACTGTGGATATAGATATTTTTGTACCTGTTTCCTCCAGCATCTTCACAAGGGCCTTTGCTGTTGTTCAGGAATTGATTTGCAATTTTCGCACCAAAGTACGTTCATCTCTAGGAGACAGGACATGTCTCTTTCCTGACGGCTACGTGGTCCCATGGTGTTTGTACTTCCGTACTATTGTTTGTACAGATGAATGTTGTACCTTCAGGCGTTTGGAAATTGCTCCCAAGGATGAACCAGAATTTATTTTTTGAGGTCTTGGCTGATTTCTTTTGATTTTCCCATTATGTCAAGCAAAGAGCCACTGAGTTTGAAGGTCGGCCTTGAAATACATCCACAGGTACACCACCAACTGACTCAAATGATGTCAATTAGCCTATCAGAAGCTTCTAAAGCAATGACATAATTTTCTGGAATTTTCCAAGCTGTTAAAGGCACAGTCAACTCAGTGTATGTAAATTTCTGACCCACTGGAATTGTGATACAGATAATTATAAGTGAAAAATTGGTCTGTAAACAATGGTGGGAAAAATTACTTGTGACAAGTACAAAGTAGATGTCCTAACCAACTTGCCAAAACTATAGTTTGTTAACAAGAAATGTGTGTAGAGGTTGAAAAAGCGAATTTTAATGACCAACATAAGTGTATGTAAACGTTCTACTTCAACTGTAGAAATACTGTGGTGTAAGTGGGATAAATGGCTTCGTCTCATTGCATCTCATCACGCTGCGTCGTCCATTATTTCCTAAGTAATGTACAGAGCGTCTGCGTTTATCCCTTACTTAGAGATTACCATTATTTCAGCGTTAATTGTAACCATTATTTCAAACACCTGAAACAGTTTTTTTCTGCAATCTGCAGCCATAATCGTTATGCCTAATTCTGTAAAAAATATGTAATTTTTTCTGCATACAGTAGGTTATCTAAGCATACCTCTTTACCTGTTCAATTGTAATTTTAATTAATAATGCACATTGATTTTATGCCTTATTTGTTTTGTACAGCTGCCACACTCGTCTGTAGTATAGTATTACCCAATATTTAAAGAAATCTTGGTCCTTTCTAAGTCTAACAACTTTGCCAACAGGCATGCCAGCTAAAATAGTTAGATAAGCTACTCCAACTTGACTGATTGCGTGAAATGGATTGGTTGGGAGTGGGTGGCTAGATATCTACAGTAGGTGGCTAGCTATCTACAGTAGGTGGCTAGCTAAAGCCAACTTCATATCATTGCTAGGTGGCTAGTAGTACAGAAAATAAAAAAATGGTTTTATATATTCATCAAGAAGGAATCAATAGGCTACATAGCCAGCAACATCACGAGCAGCTAAAATCAAATCAAACCCTTGTGGACCCTATGAGCATGATACCTGTTAGTTGTTAGAATTATTTCCGTAACCGTTGTTAACCTTTCAGTATTAGTGGTTACCATTATTTCAATATAAGTGGTCACCATTATGTTGGTATTAGTTGTCACCATTATTTTGGTCTTGTTGCCATTACTTCAGAATGAGTTGTAACTCCTCTAAGAGATGATAGGTGCCAGGCCTTCAAGTTGACCATAAAACCTTTTGAATACCATTTTAGACAAAAGGATGAGCAGCATGATTCAAACACAAACCTCCAAATAGATCAAACGAGAAGGGAAAAGGCGAGAGAAAATTAATCCAACTGACGCTAACAAACTAGCTAACTCACTTCAAAAGCAATTCATCTTCAGAGTTGAGGAACATGAAAACCCCTTTCTTCACCACATCAAAACCCACCAGACAGCTGAGGGATCTGTCTCTCCCGCTCTCCCTCCCTTTCTCTCTCTTCTCATGAAAACACATTAAAGAGGCTTCCTCCACCTCCCTCTCACTACAGTTCCATCGTGGAGCATGTGTGTGTGTGTGTGTGTGTGTGTCTGTGCTAATGTGAATTAGTTCATGGTGTGTGTGCGTGTGTGTGTGTGTGTGTGTGTGTGTGTGTGTGTGTGTGTGTGTGTGTGTGTGTGTGTGTGTGTGTGTGTGTGTGTGTGTGTGTGTGTGTGTGTGTGTGTGTGTGTGTGTGTGTGTGTGTGTGTGTGTGTGTGTGTGTGTGTATTTGTGAAGGGGGGGTGGAGGCGGGCAGTCTCCTCCTGGCACCCTCTGGGCAGAGAGACTGCCAAGGGGCAGCTGATGATTCAGCATCTGTCTCCGTGGTTACGTAACACTGAAGAACAGGCTGGCTGGGGCTGGGAGAGAGGGAGGAGAGAGCGAAAGAGGGAGGAGAGGAGAGAGTGGAAGAGAGAGAGGGAGAGAGAGGAGCTGGGCATAGTTCATTACTGCATACTCACCGAGGGAGAGAAGAGAGAGAGGAGACAGATCAACAGAGGCGCGCAGACATGAAGACATTTTTACAGATTGACACAGCCAGCCAGCCAGCCAGCCAGACAGACAGACAGACAGACAGACAGACGCACACACACACATACCCCTGCTGGCCTACTCCACATAGGGAGCTTGTCCACTATTGATGAAGGTTGTCAGTGGCCTGGGGCAGTGGTCACTGAGACACTCATGCACTGGGGACAATGAGAGGTAGAGGGCGGGGGGGGGGGAGAGAGAGATGCCCCTTTGCCCTTTACGTCTCCAAAGTGCCCTATTGGGTGGTGGTATAATTTTCCCCAAAAAAATTTTTGGGTATACAGTTCAGTCATTGCCATCCGTTGGTTACGCCTGTTGATCTTCCCTGTACCGAGTTTGTGCTCCCCTTATTCAAACATTCATGACTTGAGAGATGGGGTCACATGTCGAGTGTGTGTAGCTACCTAGTTGAAATATCAGCAGTACTGCCACAGCAGCACAACATTTGATAAACACCTGATTTAGCCTACATCATCATTAATATTCGGTCTGGTTGGCTGGTATGCGCAGCAGAGAATAAACTAAATTGAGCTCGCTAACTAGCAGATTTAAATCAACCATCACCTGATAACTCACCCTCTTTTCCCGATGTTAGTCAGGCCTTTAGGAGGCACTGTAACTAGTTTGCTTTTCATTTGTGATGATGAGTGAGTGTGTTGTTGCAGAAATAAATAGGCTTGTGCTCTGCTCATTACAGAGGCATTTGGTATTATATGAATTTCGAGCATGGGCACACACACAAACACTGACGCACCGTTGGTGGACACTCGCGCACACACACACATGCCCTCTACACTACACATTTCAAATCAAACCACATCAGAACTGAGGGCTGTACAGTATGTGGCCAGCAGGAGTGACATCACACCCTGTGTGATGGGCTGAGGTCAAATGTCACCTGCATATATCTATTGTATCTATACAGCATCTACAGAATCAGCATGACATAGGTCTCAGCTCCAATTCACACAACTCTTAATTTAGTGGTTAGGGCAACGAGGGGGAGGGGGGCTGGAATGGAGGAGAGAAGGCGGCGAGAGAGAAATGTGTCGCTTCGTCTTGCTGATCCCCACGCTAAGAGGGATTTGCATACATGTTTAATCAAAGCAAATTAGATTATAACCAAATGAAATCCCACTTCCTGCACTCCCCTCCTGCTCCATCCATCCACCCATTCCTCGCCGTTAAATGAAAGACTCTAATAGATAATAAGCACGCAGAAAAAGATGACATTAACGTGTGTGAAGAAGATCGACCTTAGAAAACGATGTAAAATGATGCTTTTATAGTCTAAGTGAGAATAATGTCGATGTAACATCTCAAGGAAATGCTGGATGGCGTTAAGGTTTGAGACAACTTGAAAAGTGAAAAATCATTTACTTTATGATGTAGACTGACAAGCACATTGACATATATTGCAAACATGTACAAATATGGGGATGCGCAGTCATTATTTATAGACGGACGGACGGACGGACAGACTCCACTATACAGTGCCTTGCAAAAGTATTCACCCCTTGGCATTTTTCCTATTTTGATGCATTACAACCTGTAATTTAAACTGATTTTTATTTGGATTTCATGTAATGACAATACACAAATAGTCCAAATTGGTGAAGTGAAATGAAAAAAAAAACTTGTTTCAAAAAAGATATATATTTTTTTAAATACGGAAAGTGGTGCGTGCATTTGTATTCACCCCTTTGCTATGAAACCCCTAAATAAGATCTGGTGCAACCAATTACCTTCAGGAGACACATAATTAGTTAAATAAAGTCCACCTGTGTGCAATCTAAGAGTCACATGATCTGTCACATGATCTCAGTATATACACACCTGTTCTGAAAGGCCCCAACACCACTAAGCAAGGGGCTCCACCAAGCAAGTGGCACCATGAAGACCAAGGAGCTTTCCAAACAGGTCAGGGACAAAGTTGTGGAGAAGTACAGATCAGGGTTGGGTTATAAAAAAATATCAGAAACTTTGAACATCACACGGAGCACCATTAAATCCATTATTACAAAATGAAAGAATGTGGCACCACAACAAACCTGCCAAGAGAGGGCCGCCCACCAAAACCCACAGACCAGGCAAGGAGGGCTTTAATCAGAGAGGCAACAAAGAGACCAAAGATAACCTGGAAGGACCTGCAAAGCTCCACAATGGGATAATTGGGGGATCTGTTCATAGGACCACTTTAACCTGTCTAGGATCAGCGTGGCGCTAGCGGCACACCCCCCCCCCCCCCACTGAAAAACCAGTGCCGCGAAATTCAAAAAAAATATTTTTTTTAAATATTTAACTTTCACACATTAAAGTCCAATACAGCTAATGAAAGACACAGATCTTGTGAATCCAGTCAACTTGTCCGATTTTTAAAATGTTTTACAGGGAAGACACAATATGTAAAGATGTACATCTATTACCTAAAAACACATTAGCATAATCCACCATCTTTTATTTGTCCACCAACACCAGTAGCCATCACCAATTCGACTAAACTAAGATATTTATAGCCCCTAACCAACAAAAAAACTCATCAGATGACAGTCTGATAACATATTTATGGTATGGGATAGGTTTTGTTAGAAAAAAGTGCATATTTCAGGTAGATGGCATAGGTTACAATTGCACCCACCGTCACAAATGGAATAGAAAAACTACTTAGAGCAACGTGTTTACCTACTTACTAATCATCAAACATTTCGTAAAAATACACAGCATACACGAATCGAAAGACACAGATCCTGTGAATACAGACAATATTTCAGATTTTCTAAGTGTCTTACAGCGAAAACACAATAAATCGTTATATTAGCGTAGCACATAGCACATAGCAGCCCAGCATTGATTCTAGCCAAAGTGAGCGATAAAAGTCAACATCGCCAAAAGATATTAATTTTTTCACTAACCTTCTCAGAATTCTTCCGATGACACTCCTGTAACATCATATTACACAATCCATATAGAGTTTGATCGCAAATGTTTATATTTAGCCACCAAAATCATGGTTAGACAATGTGAAATGTAGACAAGCTGGTCAGAAAAAGTCCTTGCGCCACTTAGACAGTGATCTACTCTTATACATAAATACTCATAAACGTGACTAAAAAATATAGGGTGGACAGGGATTGATAGACAATTTAATTCTTAATACAATTGCGGAATAACATTTTTTAATTTATCCTTACTTTTCAATACAGTTTGCGCCAAGCGAAGCTACGTCAAAAAACATGGCGTCCTAAGCCACTAAAATGTTTCGACAGAAACACGATTTATCATAATAAAAATGTCCTACCTTGAGCTGTTCTTCCATCAGTATCTTGGGCAAAGGATCCTTTCTTGGGAGCAATCGTCTTTTGGTGGAAAGCTGTCCTCTTGCCATGTGGAAATGCCAACTGCGTTCGGGATGAACTGAAAAGCGTGCCCAACTATTCACATCGTTGCAAAAATAAATGTCCCAAGCCTCAGACTAGCCTCAGGGTTTTTTCATTTGTAGGGCCTGTGAACGCGCAATCGACCCCATTGGAATCGTCATCATGTAAAGGCATCCAGGGGAAGACGTAAGAAGTGTCCGTATAGTCATAGCAATATCAGTGCCCTTTTAACTGACTTCAGAACAGTGGCCAACATTTCTGAAATCTGAATCCATGTCAGGGAAATTGCTGTAGAATGGGCTCTGTTCCACTTAGAGACAAGATTTCAACTCCTATAGAAACTATAGACTGTTTTCTATCCAATAATAATAATAATATGCATATTGTACGATCAAGGATTTTGTGGGAAGCCGTTTCAAAAATTACCCAATTAGCATAAATAGTCTAAACAGCGCCCCCATCCCCAACAAGTTAAGCCGTACACTCCACAGAGCTGGGCTTTACGGAAGAGTGGCCAGAAAAAAGCAATTGCTTAAAGAACAAAATAAGCAAACACGTTTGGTGTTCGTCAAAAGGCATGTGGGAGACTCCCCAAACATACGGAAGAAGGTAGTTTGGTTAGATCAGGCTAAAATTGAGCTTTTTGGCCATCAAGGAAAATACTATGTCTGGCGCAAACCCAACACCTCTCATCACCCCGAGAACACCATCCCCACAGTGAAGCATGGTGGTGACAGCATCATGTTGTGGGTATGTTTTTCATTGGCAGGGACTGGGAAACTGGTCAGAATTGAAGGAATGATGGATGGCGCTAAATACAGGGAAATTCTTGAGGGAAATCTGTTTCAGACTTCCAGAGATTTGAGACTGAGACGGAGGTTCACCTTCCAGCAGGACAATGACCCTAAGCATACTGCTAAAGCAACACTCGAGTGGTTTAAGGGGAAACATTTAAATGTCTCGGAATGGCCTAGTCAAAGCCCAGACCTTAATCCAATTGAGAATCTGTGGTATGACTTAAAGATTGCTGTACACCAGCGGAACCCATCCAACTTGAAGTACCTGGAGCAGTTTTGCCTTGAAGAATGGGCAAAAATCCCAGTGGTTAGATGTGCCAAGCTTATAGAGACATACCCAAAGATACTTACAGCTGTAATGGCTGCAAAATGTTGCTCTACAAATTATTGACTTTAGGGGGGTGAATAGTTATGCACACTCAAGTTTTATGTTTTTTGTGTTATTTCTTGTTCACAATAAAAAATATTTTGCATCTTCAAAGTGGTAGGCATGTTGTGTAAATCAAATGATACAAACCCCACCCAAAAATCTATTTTAATTCCAGGTTGTAAAGCAATTGTAAAACTGCTAAGAGGGATGAATACTTTCGCAATACTTTCACCATATATTGCTTTACATGTTGATATCAACCTTATAGCTTGCATTCCCCATTACTCACTCTTAGGCCTACAGGCATATCATACCAGTCCCACACATATTCCTCTTCCTCACCCATATATTCTCAACCCTTCACACCCCCACACATGCACACCCCCACATCTTCCAACAAATACACACCATGACATCCCCATACCGCACACACACACACGCAGAGAGAGAGAGAGAGAGAGAGACAAAGTCGCCTGCAGGCTTATTTGAGATGCAGACTCCTGTGTCACAGTAAATGATATTAAAAGTGATATCATGAATAAATCAACAGATGGGGTTCTGATGTCTCCTTCATGACACATCCACACACAGCAGCAGGGGAATCAAGAGAGAGACAGGGACACAGAAAGAGAGAGCGCTTTAGACCTTCAGCATGGATGTTTGTTGCACATACATGGGCGGACTGGGACCAAAAATCGGCCTTGGCATTTCTAAGACACAGGCCCATTTTTTCCCTTCAGGCCCCAACAAAGGCCCATTTTTTCCCGTAGAGGCCCCAATAAAGGCCCGTTTTTTTTATTTGAGGCCCCCATTATTAGCCAGTTAATTAAAATCTTCCTAGAAGTGGAAGGTCTATACTAAAGGGACTCTTATGGATTTTGGCAATGAGGCCCTTAGTTTTCTTCCCAAGAGTCAGATGAATTTGTTGATACCATTTTATGTCTCTGTGCCCATCATAAAGGTCCTCTGCCAAATTCCAGAAGAATCCCTTTAATATAGACCCTCCACTTCTAGGAAGATTTTAACCCACTTAATTCAAAACTTTCTCCAAGTTGCACCATAATTGTAAAGCCCTAGTTATTTTGTTGCTTTGACAAAGTTATTTCTGAGGATTATTATTTATTTCATGTGATAAGGGATTCATTTACGTCTGCCCCTCATTTTTTAAGGTCAATCCTTTTATGTGAACTGAACTTCAGTTTTAAAATGGTGAAACTGCTCTTGTTTTTTTTTTCAAAAGGAACATTGAACATCTAACAGTCAAATTATAGTGTGAAAACAGGTGAGCTGGTTCTACTCTTTTGGGCCATTTTCTGGTGCTAGAAATGTTATAGCCACTCCCTGTTGCACACAACAAAAATCCATTCCCCCTGTCACAAGGGGATTTATGTCTGATTTAAGATGAAATTGTCAACCCTGTTACTTTGGCAGTTCATAGCCTTTTATTTGTATTCATTTTTTCTATTGAGATGGGAAGTTGAACATGTGCTCTTTATGACAATGTTAAAATTAGGCGTATTCAGAAGTTTGTTTGATCAAGTTAGACTTCTCAAAAGACATGGAATTGGTGGAACAACCCAAAGCGTTCCTTGTGTATTATGGTAATGGAATTCTTTGTTTATGGTCTGTTGAATTCCTTGAGTATTGCATTACTGTTCCTATTGAGCTAAAGAGCTGTGGCCAATTGACGGTCAACACGGTAATACTGGTTGTCTCTTGATATGTGTTGCTCTATGTGGCTGCAGTACGTCGCTGACTTTACTGTACAGAGAGTTATCCATTGTGCAGACAGAGGGCTGTTTGGCAAAAGAGAGAGAGAACGAGAGCGAGAGCGAGAGAGAGAGAGAGAGAGAGAGAGAGAGAGAGAGAGAGAGAGAGAGAGAGAGAGAGAGAGAGAGAAAAAAAGAAAACTAAAGAAAGACAGAAAAAAAGAGAAAGGGAGAGACTGTGTGTGTGTGTGTGTTTCTGTGTGTGGGAGAGAGAGAGAGAGCTGGCTGATGGGCAAAGGCATGCTCAGCCTGCAGGTTAAATCTGCCCGTGAGCCACGCATCAAACTTTCACATCCCTGCCATCAATTATTCACCGGGCTATGCTGTCAGGAGTTAGCACGACACAGTGGCAGACACGACAATCAGGAAGGAGGGGGAGTGAGAGGGGGGAGTGAGTGTGCGACAGAGAAAGAAAAAGACAGAGAGAGGGGGGAGAGGGAGGAGAGGAGGCGAGGGGGTAGGAGAGCAATAACAGATAACATCTACTCAGACTGTACATTCACAGTACATGCAGGTCAGTGGCGGTCGGTGCCGTTATAGATTAGGGAGGACAATATTTTTGTTATGCGCATGGAATTAATGAGCATGGCCTTATTTCAGTTACAGAATATTGGATAGAAAGAGG
The DNA here is from genome assembly GCF_029448725.1 of Salvelinus fontinalis. Lineage (NCBI taxonomy): Eukaryota > Metazoa > Chordata > Actinopteri > Salmoniformes > Salmonidae > Salvelinus > Salvelinus fontinalis. Next base: position 29,197,206 of record NC_074702.1, on the reverse strand, counting down.
AGGAAGGGAAGCGCTACTAAGGTACACTATAGTATATTTTGGTAGATAGAAGGTGCTCTTTGGTAAAAAGGTGTAAATTGGTCATCAAAAAGAAAGGAGGACCAAGGCACTCTTCATATAATTAATTAAAATGCCTTTATTAGTATGGCATGTTCAATAGAAACAAAGTTGTTTAAAAACCGACGCGTTTCGGCTGCATGGCCTTCGTCAGGGAGTACAGAAAAAAGAGAATACAATGTCCTCTTTTGAAAGTCTTTTCCAATTAGCCCTAATTAGAAGAGGGAGTGGTTACCAAGTTGGACACACCTAGGAAGCAATAATATACACATGAAAAGGTAAAATACTGTAGCTATGTTATCATGAGCATACAACTCCAAGCTAGAAGCATCAGAACAAACAGAGAGGCAGTTCCAACCCTAACCATGACTGGGAGAAGTGTCCAGAACAAGAAAGCAATATATTACACAGTACTCCAGATCACAGCAAAACATGAACAACAGTCCAAACATAGCTAGAGGGCAATTGAGCAAAAATGTCCACTAGATGACAGCAAATGGACCCATAACGACCCTACAGGAAGGGTGAGAAATCCATATCTTCATTCAAACCAGGGTACTTAGTGGCCTGTAGACTTTCAAAAGAGGACATTGTATTCTCTTTTTTCTGTACTCCCTGACGAAGGCCATGCAGCCGAAACGCGTCGGTTTTTAAACAACTTTGTTTCTATTGAACATGCCATACTAATAAAGGCATTTTAATTAATTATATGAAGAGTGCCTTGGTCCTCCTTTCTTTTTGATGACCAATTTACACCTTTTTACCAAAGAGCACCTTCTATCTACCAAAATATACTATAGTGTACCTTAGTAGCGCTTCCCTTCCTCCTCTTTCTACTAGTTAAACAGCACTTGGGTGGTGCTTAGAGGAAGCAGCTCCACAGTTATTTCTTTCTGTGTTTTTTGAGGACATTTCACAACTCAAACCCATGGATTTTACCCAAGAATCTACAAGATTTTCCTATTCCCATGAAGAGGGCCAAAGGATTATTACCACTACCTCATTGCTAGATGAGATGACTGCCACAGAGAATACTGGAATGGACTTAAACAAGGCTTACAGAGACTTGCAACACCTTATGGAGAAAGATACTAAACTTGACCTCAATTCTATCACCTTGTCTGACTATTGGAGGAAAGGCCTAATCCCCAGAGGACTCCGTATTATGAAGTTTCCAGCCAATGGAGCACAAGGTAAAACTGAATTCAAAGATAAATGGGAGGCTATTCTCAACAAGTGTTCTTTTGACCTAATGCTACTTTTAATAGAAGATTCTAAAAAGGACAGACAAGTAGTCCAAACAGAAATTGAAGAATTAAAAAGGAAAATTTCAGAACACAGTGATATTTCTAACAAAGCACAATGTGATGAGATCTTGAAAGAGAAAGTAGACACATTCACTCTGACATTGAAGCAAGACAAGCTAAGAAAATTTAGAAGAGATCAAGTAGATTATAGAGATGGCAAGGTCTTTGCCTGGAGAAGACCAACACGCAAGAATTCAGAATCACATCTGCAGAGAAGGAAGCCTAGATCTGTTTCTTTCAACTTTACAAGCAGTGACGATGAGGATCACCCCAGACGCTCAGAGGCCAGCTCCTCCCTAGATTTTTTAGATCAGGAAGAGGAGCCACGCAGGTTCCTCAACAAGAGAGGGAGAGGACGCGGAAGAGGCCAACACGGAGGGGGAGGAAGAATTCAAGACTATCCAACCACACGGAGCAGGACCAGAACAAGGCTGTGATCAACATTTCTGGAGAACCCCTTTCTGATGATTGCATAAGGGTCTTGTCTAAAGGACTGTCCTTTGCCCCCACATATTCAACTAATGAATTTAATACAAAGATTGACCTATTTCGTTTCTACAGGAATCTACATCTGAAGGCCTGGTACAAGCAAAACATCTCTCCAACTACAGACGCCAGTGTCTCAGGTCAGGCAGTTACTGTTCCCTCAAAAACACCTTTTAAGCCCAAGTCCACTTTTTGTCCCATAGTCCAGAATGCCACACTAAATACATTTGCCAAGAAAGTTAATTTTGATGTGGAGAATCTGTTTAAGGGTAAAATTGATTCCAACAAAACACGACGTAATCTTTCTAAGACAGAGAGGGATGCAGTTGAATCATTATCCAAAAATGAACGGATTGTAATTAAAAAAGCTGACAAAGGTGGTGCTACAGTAGTGTGGTGTAAAGACAAATATGTGACAGAAGCCTACCGTCAATTAGACAATGACGAATTCTACCAATCTCTTACCTTCAACCCTACAGAGGACCTAAAAACTGATTTGAAAGGGATCCTCACAGAAGCTAAGGAAAATGGTTACATTTCAGACAATGAGTTCAAATTTATTTTCAATGGCAGTCCGCGTATGGCTTCTTTTTACCTTCTTCCAAAAATCCACAAAAATCTTGAAAACCCCCCAGGCAGACCAGTCATTAGTGGTAATGAAAGTCTGACAGAACCCATCTCTAAGTACATTGATTACTTTATCAAGCCTTTTCTGATGTCACTTCCAGCCTTTCTTCAAGATACCACAGATGTGTTGAACAAAATTAAGGAATTGAAGAATATAGGTACAGCTTCCTTTTTAGTCACCATGGATGTGGAGTCTCTATACACCACCATTGAGCATCAACAAGGTTTGGCAGCGATGCACCATTTCTTGAGTACCCGGCCTGAAACTGAGATGCCTCCTACAGAATTCATTGTATCACTGACTGAATGGACTCTTAACCATAACATCTTTATCTTCCAGGACCGTATTTTCAAACAGGTCAAAGGATGTGCCATGGGAGCTTGCTACAGCCCTTCCTACGCTGGTTTGTACTTGGGTAAATGGGAAAATGACTTCATTTTGGATCCTTCTAATAACCATTTCTTTGACCGGATTATATGGTGGGGACGCTATATTGATGATGTTTGCCTGTTTTGGTCCGGCTCAGAAGATGAACTTATTTCCTTCCACCAATACCTCAACAGCATTAACCCTAACATCAAACTAACTATGGAATACAGCAAGGATAACATTCATTTTTTGGACCTCGATATTAGTAAAAATGACAAAGGTTGTTTGCACACATCAATCTTTAGGAAGCCTACAGATGGGAATACCATTCTGAGGGCAGACAGTTTTCACCCCAAAAGGCTAAAAGAGAATATTCCATATGGCCAATTCCAAAGAGTCCGTAGAATTTGCGATCAGGAAACAGACTACTGTGTCAAATCTGCAGAATTGGAGAATCGCTTTTTGGATCGGGGCTACAGCGTTCAGGTCCTGAAAGATGCAGGTATAAGGGCTGGATTACTTGACAGAGAGAACTTGTTACGAAGAGGAGTGCCCCGTGATACATCAGAGAGAGTGTATTTTGTTACAAAATACAGCACTGAAGCAGAGAACATTAAAAGAATCATTAAAAATAATTGGGGAATCATCCAAAGTGATACGCTACTACGCCAAGTCTTTCCTGAACCACCAGTCATAAGCTTTAAGAGATGTCCTACCCTAAATGACAAATTAGTCCACAGTTACCTTCCGGGTGACTCTCAAAAAACTTGGCTTGACCACAAACCCAAGGGCTCTTTTAAATGTTACCAGTGCAACCATTGCAGTAATATTGTACAGAAAAAGTATTTTGTTGACACAGCTTCTAAAATGGAGTATTACCTCAAGCATTTTATTAACTGCAAAACCACTCATGTCATCTATAGACTGGAATGTCCACAGTGCAAGGTGTTCTACATTGGACGGACAAAGAGACGCCTTCAAGATCGCTTGACGGAACACAAGTACGCCATACGGGTAGGCAATGAAGACTACCCCATGGCAAGGCACTACAAGTCCTTACACCATGGTAACCCTGCCTCCCTACAAGCTATGGGTATTGATCATGTTCCGGCCTCTATTAGAAAAGGGGACCGTCTAAAACAGTTAAACCAAAGGGAAAGTTTTTGGATTTACAAACTACAGGCCACTAAGTACCCTGGTTTGAATGAAGATATGGATTTCTCACCCTTCCTGTAGGGTCGTTATGGGTCCATTTGCTGTCATCTAGTGGACATTTTTGCTCAATTGCCCTCTAGCTATGTTTGGACTGTTGTTCATGTTTTGCTGTGATCTGGAGTACTGTGTAATATATTGCTTTCTTGTTCTGGACACTTCTCCCAGTCATGGTTAGGGTTGGAACTGCCTCTCTGTTTGTTCTGATGCTTCTAGCTTGGAGTTGTATGCTCATGATAACATAGCTACAGTATTTTACCTTTTCATGTGTATATTATTGCTTCCTAGGTGTGTCCAACTTGGTAACCACTCCCTCTTCTAATTAGGGCTAATTGGAAAAGACTTTCAAAAGAGGACATTGTATTCTCTTTTTTCTGTACTCCCTGACGAAGGCCATGCAGCCGAAACGCGTCGGTTTTTAAACAACTTTGTTTCTATTGAACATGCCATACTAATAAAGGCATTTTAATTAATTATATGAAGAGTGCCTTGGTCCTCCTTTCTTTTTGATGACAGAATATTGGATGACTGTCATTCATTTTCCATTCACTCAGCTCAATGTAACATCATTTGTAAATCGGGAGGTGCCGGAACAAAAAGTGTATGCGAGAGGAGGGTGACCTGGGGAGCTCTGAGGCACCGGAAGGCATGAGGGAAAAAAAATCACCTTCAAAATAAAACATTGCATATCATTGCATTTGCAGAGAGCAGTAGAGCAGAGGCACTTACATGGGGAACATTTTTAGTAGCCCTAGGGTCTGGGAAAAATTTGGTCTTTTCTAAACGCATTTCATGCAACTCTACGTGAGGAGAATTAACAAAAAGGCAACTTGAATGAACTTTGATCTCTTTTATTGAAATGTATGTGTACAATCAATAAATGCGCTGCAATAACTAAGTAAGTGAAAGGTAAACAAACAACGAGGAGGACGGAAACTAGCTGTCCTCCAGCTACACCCTGGTGCTACCCTAGAGGGTGCTGTTGAGGCTACTGTAGACCTTCATTGCAAAACAGTGTGTTTTAATCAGTTATTTGGTGACATGGGAATATATTTAGTATAGTTTTATCTAAAAAGGATTGCTTTTTTAATGTTTCATGAAATTATGATATTCACTGAGTAGGATGGTCCTCCACTGATGTAACTTTACACAATGCATAGAGGCGTACAAAAATACTATTTTCTACAACTAGGAGGGGGGAGAGAGAGAGAGAGAGAGAGAGTGCAAAAGAGCGAGAGAGAAGGACATAGAGTGTAACACCAGCCCCTTAGACTTGTACATTCACACTACATGCATACACACACAAACGCATGGGCACACAAATAGCCCTTTTTTTCTCCTCTCACTCCCTCATCTTTCTCTCTTTCTCTGTATAGCCTCCCTAGTCATCTGAAGAAAGGTAAGAAAGAGTTGTGGAGAAGGACACGCTTGGATTTTGTCCATGTGACACTTGCGAGACAATGTATTGCGGAGGCAGTTGATACAGATAATACGATTCAAAAGTCTCTGTAGAAAAATAGAATGGACTAGCAGTTATAGGCTCTAGCTTTTTTTTTGTTGGGCACTCTTTTATAAACGATTAATTTATCACCTTGAAAAAATACTAAGAATCCATGGATGACCTTTCAATGTACAGGAAATAAAAACACCAACAGTATGGGCCTCAGTTTGAGCCGTGCAAAACTCTCAATTCTACTGTACACAGACAAGTACACACTCACACACACTTGTGATTTCCCACTTGAGTGCGAGCCAATGGAGAAAACAAGCAAACAAGTGACAGCCAAGCCAAATTACTGTTGGTAAGCACCTGGGATCTAGAAAGACATGAATGAGACAGGGAGGGAGAGAGATAGAGGGTGAAGGGTGATGGAGATGGGGACAGAGAGAGAAATATTCCCCAGAGACATAGTGATGGTAGTATGCCTCTGAAGACACATGCCTCTAGCTATGCTACAAGGCTGCTTTGCTAGCGCTGACTGGATTATGTTCTGGGACACCGCCGATAGCATCGACGAGCTAACCACCTTTTATGCACACTTCGGGAAAAAACAACACTGAGCCGTGCACGAGGGCCCTCGTTGACAAAGGGGACTGGGTGATCTTGCTCTCCGAGGCCGACATGCGTAAGGTTTATAATCAGGTCATCACTTGTAACGCCGCAGGGCCTGACGGGACTCCAGGGCGCATTCTCAGAGCATGCACAGAATAGCTGGCAGGCATATTTACAGTCATGTTCAACCTATCAGTCTGTAATCCCCCCATTTCTCAAGCTGACCACCATCATTCCTGTTCCCAAGAACTCTAAGGCTGACTACCGCCTTGTAGCATTCGCATCTGTAACCATGAAGGGCTTTGAAGGCTGCTTATCGCACACATCACCTCCATCATCCCAGACAACGTAGACCCACTCCAATTTGCATACCACCCCAACAGATCCATAGACGAAGCAACCTCAATTGCACTCCACACGGCCCTCAACCACCGAAGAGGAATAGCTATGTGAGAATGCTGTTCATTGACTACAGCTCAGCGTTCAACACAATAGTCCCCCTCCCCCAAGCTCGTCACTGAACACCTCCCTCCGCAACTGGATCCTGGACTTCCTGACGGGCTGACCCCAGGTGGTGAGGGTAGGCAACATTACCTCCGCCACGCTGACCTTCAACACGGGGGCCCCTCAGGGGATTGTGCGTAGTCCCCTCCTGTACTCCCTGTTCACCAACGACTGCATGGCCGCGCATGACTCCAACACCTTCATCATGTTTTCTGACGACACGACAGTCGTAGGCCTGATCCCCGGCAATGATGAGACAGCCTACAGGGAGGAGGTCAGTGGCCTGGCAGTGGTGCCAGGACAACAACCTCTCCCTCAACGTCAGTAAGACCAAGGAGCTGATTGTGGACTACAGGAAATGGGGGGCGAGCGAGCCCCTATCCACATCGACGGGGCTGGAGTGGAGCGGGTCGAGAGCTTCATGTTCCTCATGTCCAAATCACTAAAGACTTAAAACGGTCCACAAATACGCAAACAGTCGTGAAGGCGGCCCGACAGAAACGATTTGGCACGGGCCCTCAAATCCTCAAAAAGTTCTACAGCTGCACCATTGAGAGCATCTTGACTTGCTGCATCACTGCTTGGTATGGCAACTGCACCACCCCTGATCACAAGACGCTACAGAGGGTGGTGCGTCACTGGAGCCGAGCTCCCTTACACCCAGGATCTCTATATCATGTGACCAGCTACACCTTTGACCCCCCACCCCCGGCCCCCAAACATCTCTGTCTGACCCTCTCTGATACCCATAACCCCCAACTGGAGGTCCATAGTGCACTGCAGCCTACACGTGCATGCCAACGCTGTGTCTGCTGTCTGATCGAGTCAATGAAGCAGGCAGAGTAAGGGCGGGACCAACAGAGGGATGTAATAGTGTAAGAAGGAGAGAGATAGAGAGAGAGATGGAGAGATGAAGAGAGAGAGAGAGAGAGAGAGAGAGAGAGAGAGAGAGAGAGAGAGAGAGAGAGAGAGAGAGAGAGAGTGCGCTGCATGGGCCACCACAGAATTCATCTATAATTCATGGCCCCTCAATTAGTGTCAGTGATCGCAGGGGGCTGAGGAGAAAGCTGGCTGGCTTGGGCTGGCTGTCTCCTCCTGGGCTGGGCTCTCCCCACACAACCCCCCTTGGTCCTCACAGGCTCACACTGGTTCCCCCCTGGTCCCACAACACAAGAACCAGGGATCCCAGCCTGGATGGATAGACCACCCTGGGCCCTGCCTCCAAAAGCCACCCACCTCAACCACCCACAACCTTAACCCTGTTACCAGATCAGTTTGTGCTGTGTAGCCAACTCCAATGGTAGTTGTCATGTTTGGCATGACAATGAACCAGGAGGAACCAGGAGATGGCGAGACAGCATAAACAGATCTGGGATCAGGCTTCCTCGTGGTAGATGTTGTCATTAACCACTTATCTAGGGTAAGATTACCTTTAACCTTAACCAATATGTGGTCGCTAGATGAAGAAATATCTTACCCTGTGTCAGTCGGTGGTTAGGGGCCATCTTCTACTTACTCCATACTTTCCACCCCTGCCTTGACTACAGATCTAGGAATCAGATTTCCTCTAATCTTAACCATTAGGTGGTCTGTGGGTGTAGACATATCTGACCCTGTATCAGTAGTTAGGGTGCTGGTACACTACTGTACATCTCCAGAGCTGTCTCCAGTCCCAGCTGGACAGATGGTGGTGGGGCACCTAAGGAGAGAGCCTCCCAGCTGGGAAACACAGCTGCTTAGCTATGGGACTGCCTCTCCCTGGAGGCTTGTTTTGGAAGGAGAAGAGAGACTCCTCTGTACTGTATGAGGGAGGGAGGGAGGGAGGGAGGGAGGGAGGGAGGGAGGGAGGGAGGGAGGGTGTATGGAGAAGAGACGGGCTGTTTGCTGCAGCACTAATGAGTGAGAAATTAATTGTGAAACAGTGGTCAGAGAGAGAGAGAGAGAGAGAGGCAGAGAGAGAGAGACACAGAGACAGAGACACAGAGACAGAGACAGAAAGAGAGAGACACAGAGAGAGACACAGAGACAGAGAGACAGAGAGACAGAGACAGAGAGACAGAGAGACAGAGACAGAGAGACAGAGACAGAGAGAGAGAGAGAGACAGACAGACAGAGAGAGAGAGACAGAGAGAGAAAGACAGAGAGAGACAGAGACAGAGACAGAGAGAGAGAGAGACAGTCGCTCAATCATTACTGGTAGTCCCCACAAGGAGAAAGTCAAGGGGTATTCACACCCCTTGACTTTTTCCACATTTTGTTGTGTTACAACCTGAATTTAAAGTGAATTCAAGAAGGATTTGTTCCTTCTTCAAAGATCATTTGTGGAATTTCTTTCCTTCGTAATGTGTTTGAGCCAATCAGTTGTGCTATGACAAGGTAGGGGGGTATACAGAAGATAGCCCTATTTGGTAAAAGACCAAGACCATATTATGGAAAAAACTGCTCAAATAAGCAAAGAGAAACGATAGTCCATCATTACTTTAAGACATGAAAGTCAGTCAATACGGAACATTTCAAGAAATTTGAACGTTTCTTCAAGTAGAATCGCAAAAACGATCAAGCGCTATGATGAAACTGACTCTCATGAGGACCGCCACAGGAATGGAAGACCCAGACTTACCTCTGCTGTAGAGGATAAGTTCATTAGAGTTACCAGCCTCAGAAATTGCAGCCCAAATAAATGCTTCACAGAGTTCAAGTAACAGACACATCTCAACATCAACTGTTCAGAGGCGACTGCGTGAATCAGGCCTTCATGGTCGAATTGCTGCAAAGAAATCACTACTAAAGGTCACCAATAAGAATAAGAGACTTGCTTGGGCCAAGAAACACGAGCAATGGACATTAGACCGGAGGGAATCTGTCCTTTGGTCTGGAGTCCAAATTGGAGATTTTTGGTATCCAACCACCGTGTCTTTGTGAGACGCGGTGTGGGTGAACAAATTATCTCTGCATGTGTATTTCCCACCGTAAAGCATGGAGGAGGAGGTGTTATGGTGTGGGGGTGCTTTGCTGGTGACACTGTCTGCGATTTATTTAGATTTCAAGGCACACTTAACCAGCATGGCTACCACAGCACTCTGCAGCGATACGCCATCCCATCTGGTTTGGGCTAGTTAGACTATCATTTATTTTTCAACAGGACAATGATCCAACACTCCTCCAGGCTGTGTAAGGGCTATTTTACCAAGAAGGAGAGTGATGAGTGCTGCATCAGATGACCTGGCTTCCACAATCCCCTGACCTCAACCCAATTGAGATGGTTTGGGATAAGTCGGACCGCAGAGTGAAGGAAAAGCAGCCAACAAGTGCTCAGCATATGTGGGAACTCCTTCAAGAGTGTTGGAAAACCATTCCAGATGTAGCTGGTTGAGAGAATGCCAAGCGTGTGCAAAGCTGTCATCAAGGCAAAGGGTGGCTATTTGAAGAATCTCAAATATAAAATATATTTTGATTTGTTTAACACTTTTTTGGTTACTACATGATTCCATATGTGTTATTTCATAGTTTTGATGTCTTCACTATTATTCTATAATGTAGAAAATAGTAAAAATAAAGAAAAACCCTTGAATGAGTAGGTGTTCTAAAACTTTTGACCGGTAGTGTAAGTTATTAATTTTTTTTTTTTTTTTTTTTTTACATATTAACCCCCTAGAGCCTATTGACTCCCCGCTGCGTCAATCTAAGGACATCAAAATCCGTCAGTTTAAGCTAGAGATATCTATTTTTTCATGGGCTGGGTCTCAATCCACTGCATCAACCTATGTCGCCCTTCCAAATCTGTGGTGAAAAGTGGCAGAGCTACAGCGCTGTTTGTCAGAATTGGAGACATCCCGAAAATTGGTCTTCTCGCGAAAACGTCTGTGGCAGATGACCACTCTATAGAAGGAAGAGACTCTCACAAAGACAATGGTGTTTTCCATTTTGCTCTATGACCCCCACAGGTGCGGGACTCTAAATGTAAATGTAAATGTAAATGTCTAAATGTAACCCATACAAATTAATGGAAGTATGGAGGTAGTCTTGTGCCAACAAAAATAAAGGGCTAAATGGGTATCATTTTTTTATATATATACTGTATATATATATGTATATATATATTTATTTTTTTACACATATTTAACCCTTTATGTTATTTTTGTATATGTGTATATATATATATATATATATATATATTTCCTGAGCTTTTTTACAGTATATATCCTAGATATAGGACAGACACTTCAAAACCTTATTCCTTATGATTAACTTTTTTTGCCATTTGTGAATGTGTTATTTAATGTGTTTCTATGGACTATAGTAGTAAATACCAAATTAAATATTATATCAAATCATTTTTAAATGTTTTTGGGGATACCTAAAGGGGTAGCAATGATCAACAACCAATTTGACAGAGCTTGAAGAATTTTGAAAATAATAATGGGCAAATGTTGCACAATCCAGGTGTGGAAAGGTTTTAGAGTCTTCCCAGAAAGACTCACAGCTGTAATCACTGCCAAAGGATAGGGAAAGGGGGATACCTAGTCAGTTGTACAACTGAATGCATTCAACTGAAATGTGTCTTCCGCATTTAACCCAACCCGTCTGAATCAGAGAGGTGCGGGGGGCTGCAATAATCAACATCCACGGCGCCCGGGGAACTGTGGGTTAACTGCCTTGTTCAGGGGCAGAATAGACAGATTTTTACCTTGTCAGCTCGGGGATTCGATCCAGCAACGCTCTAACCACTGGAGGTGCTTCTACAAAGTATTGACTCAGGAATGTGAATAGTTATGTAAATGTTAACTTATGTAAATGAGATTACATTTTCAATACATTTTCAAAATGTTTTAAAAACATG